>NC_053165.1:37672962-37920462 GCF_016835505.1 Polypterus senegalus
CTTTGCGTCTCTGCCACTCATGTTGTGAAGAGGGGGGCTGAACACACCCCAAGGGGACACGGTAGCTCCTCAACTTAACCCCCACTTAAACAGTGATAGAATGGGAAACAAATACAGTTTTTTTTTTACCTCCTCTTTGCTTGATCAGCTGCTGGCTTGCTGCTGCTGCCATGCCGCTTTATCTGCATCTTGTGCGGCGCACTTCTGTCATATAACCTATGTCCATATATTCGGTCTCTTTTTGATTTTACCTTTTCATCAATTTGGCATTGAATTTTGATTCCGTGTTTGGAATTACATCGTGACAACGCAACATATAACTGCCCATGAGTGAATTTCATTTCTTTCTCTCTACAAGAAATGTGTCTGACAATAGCATTCACACAAATGAGAAATGATTTCTCTCATGGGATTTCATTTTCACCAAAAAACAAATCTTCTAATTCTCATGGATACGCCTCTTCATTGGGAAGAAACACTACTTTTTTTTTCCGTGACGTTCCCAGATGATCTACAAGTCTTCAACTTAAAGTTTAAATCCAAACAATATATATTTGATGTCTTTTTGCTGTTCCGTTATTTCACTGAGTAATAATTTCTGTTTGTTTGCGCTAATGCGATCTTTACTATCCTTTTTTTGAGACTTTTGAATTTTCGTACTTCCATTATCTCTAACCTTTTCTGCATGTGTACCAAGCCAATGTTTTTGAATTCTTTATGACGTTCTACTTTGTCATCTACTCTTTGTTTTATTTCCGGCCCCGGACGTGGTTAAATCTCTTGGCACAAAGACCTCTCTTTGAGAAAATCACGTTTCATCTCCTTCCAACCTTCCAAATTTTTTTTTTTATAATAGAGAGATAGCTTTTGCTACTCTGTGTGTCTCCTTTAGTCTATAGGTGCAGTGGTACAGTATCTTCTCGACCTCTTATTTGTCCACCGAATTGCAGTGCACATCACAGCATGCAACCTCCAGTTTGATAAGTACAGTATCTTGCTTCATATTGTGTATTGTCTGCTTCTTTATCTCCTCTCCCTCCTTCTCTTATCTCTTTCAGTCCCATTGGCTGGGCCTTCTTCCACAACCAGCAAATCTCCTCTCTAAATACTTCTTTTAACTGTAGAATCAACTTTCCCTCTTCTATAAGGCAGCTTTAATCTCCCTCCCAGAGTCACTCCCAACATAAACTACAGAGATACTGAGCTTGAAGTAATTTATGTAGCTTCTGTTGTTCCTGAACCCTGAACCTTCAAGGTATCAAGAACAGCCTCTTAATTCTCTGTCTTAAAGAAGCTACACTGTCCCATTCTTTTTTCTCATTCTTTCTCAATGGACACTCAGAAATCTCCACTACCTTTGGAGTAGTGATCCCTGTATTAAAATGAGAAAATGCTACATGTTCCTATGCTGACTGTCTTTCTCTTTCTCTCTCTCTCTCTCTCTGTGCTGCACTGTCGTTTTACATATCCCCGTTACCTTTCCACACTAGTATGTTCAGGACCTCTCCTTCACTTAACAATGTGATTCTTTTTCTTTACTGGAGGTCTGTAGGACTTTCTTCTGCCTGTTGCCTCCTTGGTGGAGCCCTTCTCCTGCCAAATGTTTGCTACCCCTTCTCTATATACAAGTGTTATGTACAGTATATACTATTCATTGTGTTGTGTTTTATTTCAACATAATATTCTCAAACCTTTTTAATCCAATTCAGGGTTACACAGCCTATGCCAACAGTGCTGGGTACAAGGCAGGAAACATCCTGGACAGGGCAGCAATCATTGTAAGCTTGACACACACACAGGTACAGTTACACAGGGCCAGTTCATTTCTAATCCGTGTAGTGTGTAAATATTTGGAGTATGTGTGAGAAAGACAGGAGTAACTATATAAAATCACCAACAATGAAAGGATTCAACCCAGGATATAAATTCATGAGATGAAGCTGCTAGGCAATATAAAAACTGTCAAATCTATAAAAATAAATAGATTTGAATTGAATTTTATTGCCAGTATATCCCTGTGTATATTCCTTGTGAACAACTGTGATTATTGGATTTCTTGCTTATGCATTGAATCCCAGTGACCATCCTGTGAATCCATGAACTCTAATCTTTGGTTGATAGTGTGAAAGGACCACAGAATAATGAGTTGGGGGCAGCCACCCTTTACCTGAAATTGGCTGTCAAAACCGAAGAGCTGATTTTGTAAGTCTTTTCCGACATCAGTCCAAAGCAGAACTGCTAGGCAGACAAAACATGGTAGTTTTTAAGATGGGCAAGAGAAATTACATAATCTGTGCAGGAAATGGAACTGATGTCATCTGGACCAGAAGTGATGTTTTTGGGCCTGGAGCTCGAAGTGACATCATCAAGCCCAGGTGTGATTTCCCGTGTTCAGTCTGGAGAGGAAAAAGAGAATGGATCAGTGCACTCTGTCATCCCTTGGTCCAGCATGGAATTATCCTTTTTTGAACCATTTAGCTGCCTCCTATGTGCACATGTGTGACAATAGATAGATAGATAGATAGATTTAAAATTTAGTTTTTGATAGAAGCTCAAGAAATATTAACAAGATCATCAAGAAGTAACAACAACCCCTCAAATTCACACAAAAATTACAAAGAAGAAGAAAAACTGCAACTTGGCTAAAGATAAAAGAGCAGTCATATATTGACACAGTTCTGCTGAATAATTTGTTTGCTGATAGTATTTAATGATAACGTTTTACCAAGGGAATGTGCAACATTATTAATAATGGCCATCAGTTTTGTCTTTATGTTCTCCTTTGCTACCTCTATTGGGTCGAGAGTGCATCCCATAATTCAGCCTGCTTTCTTAATCATTTGGGTGATTTGGTGGGCCTCTTATGAAGTGATGCTACCAGCCCAGCACACAATAGTATAGACAATTTCACTGGTCATCACACAGTTACAGAATACATAAAAGCTATCACCACACATATCTTGTAGTCTCCATCTCCACAGTCTCCTGAGATGGAAGAGTCTGCTTTGCCCTTACTTATATGGTTCCTCTATGTTGTTACATCAGCCTGTCATTGATATGGAACCCCAAGTACTTGTAGATGTGCACTTAGTTTCAAATTCTATCTCCTGACACTTCCTAAATATCCATCCATCCATCCATTTTCTAACCCGCTGAATCAGATAAATTCCAAAAAAAAAGATCTTTATATCTTTACAGAATATATCCCCTGATCCTTTAGGTATATTTTCTTACTTCAGATTTGTATTAGTTAATTTTCCATATGTTAAACTAACCCCAAGAGTGTATTCCCTTAGTTCCTTTGCATATTGCGTGATTCATCCTATGCATAAAGTATACAGGTAGTCATTGACTTAAAGTTCCGATGGACTGAACGTAAGTAAGTAGGACAGACCTGTATATGTGTTCAAACATGATCATATGTATAGTACTGTATAGTAAGTCCCCTAAGTCATACTGTCTGTTTTATATCAATTTTTATCATAATTTTTAGCACATTGTGTAGATTTTTTTTCTTTTTTGGGTGTAAATAAGTTTTTTATTTTATAATTTTTTTTCGTTATTACTGTTACTCACATGGGTGCCGAACCTTTAACAGCTTCACAAATTCTTTCTATGTTTGTGTTATGTTACGTCATCAGTGTTCACCTCTTCTAGTGTTCATTATGTTAACTGTGAGAGGAGGAATTGTACTGGCAGAGTCTGAGCACTCATGTTTTCTGTTTTAACATTTCAGCCTGTTAATAATAAACATTAACAGATAAAGGAATTTAGTGTGATTGCATTATCCTTTCTTGGCAGTTCGTACGAAGCGGCACATCGTGAGTCACAATGCAGAAGCTTTGGAGGTTAACCGGATTCAAAGCCAGAGCCTGCAGCGAACACCAGTTACAATGGGATAACTTAAGGCCACATGCGACCACATTTGCTTTCTTTCCTTCTACATATTGCTTGATCACCTTCATTTTTATGTTGAGATAAATTGCCTTTTTTCCTGTAATTGTAATACAAATGTGACTACTGCAAGTAATAAACTTAGATTGAGATGAATGAGTCATGGCATATGGAGCTGGCATGGTGAAAACTGTCATTTGACGTTGATGACTACCTATATCTACTGATTCTCAGTAAGCATCTCTTGAATCCTAGCGAGTACCACTTGACTCTCATTGGGCATCACCTGACTTTGAACATATGTGCATTGGTTAGCAGCATGTAATACCCAGTGCATCTGATTCCCTGCATTGACAGCCTAACTCAAGTGTTCTCCTTCAATATGTAATTCCATTCTTACCTTATGTACCTGCTAAATTTCCTTTGCATCTCTAAAATTCTTCTGTACACTACATGAATCTCAGTGTGTGTCTCTTGATGCACAATGGTAGTTTGCTGTTTAGGAACTGTTGCTGGGCCTACATTGGCATTACAGGACCACAGGTGCAGCCAGCCATTCAGTTAGCTATAAGATGGCAGTTGTTTAAACAAAAGTTACATGACATTTACACGACCAGTATACTTCTAGTTGTTTGGTTGCTTGCGTGTTAAGTTGTCAGAGCCACTTATGTAAATCAGGCTGTTCTTCCCTTGATTCCTAATACATATCCCAAGTCTCTTTATGTGTCCATCTTTTCAGATACTCCTGTGTATCCTCTGAATTCCACTCTATACTGCCTAATTATCAGGCCGTGTTCCGTCAATCCTATTGTATACTTCCTAAATCCCAGACCATCTTCAAGTCACCTTCAGTCTCTGCATGCTTGTGGCTGAGAATACTATTTACAAGTACTGCTTTCCCATCACACACACACACACACACATACTCTGTAATGAATGCAAGCTTGTGGGAGTGCAGTTTCCATGGAAACTCAGCCATTTCTGAGATTTGTGTGGTACCAGAGATGCTGTGTGGTGTATTGTCTTGTGATTGGCACACACACACTCTACAGGCATGTACTGTTCGCTTCGCTGCTTTCTCACAAGTGTTTAAATTCAGCCTGTGTCAGACTTATGGTTGCCATGGTAATCTATTTTTAGCTTTGGAAGAGAAACCAAGTGTTAAAATATGCAATCTTTTCTAATCTGGAGGGGCATGCAGTGGAAGGGCTGT
This sequence comes from Polypterus senegalus, assembly GCF_016835505.1. Taxonomy (NCBI): domain Eukaryota; kingdom Metazoa; phylum Chordata; class Cladistia; order Polypteriformes; family Polypteridae; genus Polypterus; species Polypterus senegalus. The sequence continues at coordinate 37,678,070 of NC_053165.1, forward strand.
TTGTACACTTTTGGGATATACCCTTACAAGATCAAAGCTTTTGTTTTGGGACATCTGAAAGGTTGATGTCACTGCAGGAGGCAAGGTCAACTAAGTGTTTGCTAATCCTCTTGGTTTAGACAAGAAGCTGTTGCTGCCTTCTGTCATAACTTCACACTCATACAGAAAACACACACTGACATCCAGAGACACATACAGTAATTGTACATGCTGCCTGTTATATATATATATATATATATATATATATATATATATATATATATATATATTCAAATATGGACAATAACTCTCATGCACACTGCCACCAAGGCAGCTTAGAGGGCACAAGACTAGTGACTTCAAGCCTTTCCTTTTTTTTCTGATACACTGGAAAATTTATAGTACTCATCCATCCATTGTCAATATAGAACGGAACAGTGTATCATTGAAGCCCCAGGCATATGATCGTAAACAGCCCTTGAGAAGACACCAGTCTGTAGCTGAGTATGTACATTAGTTTACAAGTGATTTGAGGCTATTGAGAGTGGAAATGAGTCCAGTGTCTCTTCCTCCAAAGGATCAAACTGGAAGGCTTTTTCCTTTGTGGATTTATTTAGTCCTTGCTGTGATGTGACCCAGAAATTATCTCAGCTTTTGTATTTGGTCCAAATCTAGAAGACTGTTTTTCATTTAGATTTCATAATGCATTCTGAGATGGAGGGGGCTCTCTTGGGGGATCATGTTGCATCCTTGGTTTTCAAGACCGTTTGTATGAAGTATGACATTGCCATAGACAGGAGCTTCGATACATGTATTGACATGATGCACACTCCAGACATATAATAATTCACTTAGTTGTAGACTTATAGAAGTATATGCAACCACACATATACTCTAGCGCAACAAGATCATACACAAAGACACTTATATTTAGTTACACACTGACACTCAACTCACACAGAAGGACATGCAGTCACATATACATTTGCATGATCACATGCTCACTGAGACTTGTTGACAGTGACTTGGGCATTGACATGCCTTTTGGAGCAAAAGATGCACCAACTGCTTGTGGCTCACATGCATACAAATTTGTGTGAAAGGATCATCATGAATCTTGATTTTGACATTAGTTAACTCTTAAATCATCTTCCATTGTCATTTTTCTGTTATTTAATTGTGTTAAATCTTTAGACATGTTGATATCATGCTTTTTTATTTTGTCTTTTTTATTATTTTTTATTACTTTATTGGCCAGATGTGTATAGAACTATCAAAGCACCTTACATGTGAATCAGCAGGCAGGAGCTGTGAACATGTCTGCATCTTACCGACCTACTTTCTACGAATAATGTCTTCTGACACGGAAGATGCAAAGCAATAAAGAAAAGTTGAATGCCTACTTCTCTTTCCCACTCTTGTGAAATTCTGGCTTTGGCTTTGTTTTCTTTCAGTGAGCAGTGCATACTAGTGTTAGATTGGTATCATTGACTTTATTGAATTTGGTATCGATATTAGTTTTCTGACTTCAGTGCCAGTACCAAAACAGTTCCAAAGTAAATAATGGATAACTACAAAAAAACTCCTGCCTCACAAGTTAACTTCCAGAACCAAAAATTCTGAAATATTGGCACTGTACAGTTTTAAATTTGAGGTTATTGGTACTTTTCCAGTACTGGTATACTGCACAACCCTAGTGCCTACGTGGTTGACACTCCACACTTAATTCTGATTTATGGATGATTGGTGAATTGGCCACTTAGACTTGCATAGAGTTTTTAGGAGTCCATAATATCCTTTCGGCAGCAAATTGCAGATCATTTCTTCCTGGTCCCCATCACACCTAAAAATCAGCTTCCAGAAAGATAGAGCTAGTGATAGTTGGGCATTCAATCATTAGGGGGATTGAAGTGCAGGTTTGCTCCAGAGACAGATTCTCACACAGTGAGAGTGCACAGGTGGGGGACCTTTCTGGAAAGGTGGATAGGCTCTGGGCCAGAGCTGGGGTGGATCCAGTTGACATTATCCATATTGGAACAAATAACATACATAAGGGTAGTCTCTCAGTTCTGCGATCCAAATTCAAAGAGTTAGGTGCCAGGCTGAGGGTTAGAACTGACAAGGTAGTCTTCTCTGAAGTTCTGCTTGTTCCACGTGCCAGTCCAAGTAAGATTCTTGGTGCAGGGAAGAAAGGTATAGGTTTATGAGGCATTGGGACTCCTTTTGGAACAGATGCGACCTGTTCCGCCATGACGGGTTACATCTGAATCAGGGGGACACCAATGTATTGGGGAGGCATATGAGTAGGCTAGTTGAGGATGGGGGAATGGGGGTGGGGCAAGGAGCTTAGAACAGACCAGGTTTGAAACTATACATGGAGGAACAAACAACAGTGTAGAATTGCCCAACATTTAAATTTAAATATAGACAGAGTAACACATTAAAAATACTTTGCCTTAATGCTAGAAGTATCAAAAATAAGGCAAGTGAGTTGGAGCTGTATGTAGCAGAGCATAATTATGATATTATAGCAATAACGGAAACCTGACTAAATAATAAACATGGGGATGAGTGTAACATAGAGAGATACACATTTTTTAGGAAGGTTAGACAGAACAGAAAAGGAGGTGAAGTTGTTGTTTATGTCAAATAGAATTTAAATACAAGTCCTCTTCAGTTGGATGACGACTCCATCTTAGTGATGACATGTGGCTTTACCTGGAAAGCATTAGTGAAAGAGGCCTTATTTTAGGACTGTGTTATAGACCACCAAATGCCGACAGTAATTTCAACACACATCTTTTTAGTAATATTAAAAAGGCAAGTTTACAGGGGGATATTAAAGTCATGGGGGACTTTAATGATCTAAATATTAACTGGGATAACCTTGCAAATGAAGGAGCACAAGAGCCGGAGTTTTTAGAAGTAATCTGTGGCAGTTTTTTAACACAGTACGTTAAAGCACCAACATGGGGTGAAGCCTGTCTGGATTTTGCATTTTGTAATAATTAGGATAGAATTGAGGGGGTAGTTGTGATTGAACAACTAGGGTCAAGTGACCATAATATAATAAATATATTTCTCAATTTTTTCTTTAAGAGTGTAGATGCACAGAAATTGTTAAGTTTAAGTTTAGCATTGCAACATTTGAGCAGATGCTGCAACGTCTAAGGAGGATAGAGTGGGATATGCTTTTAAGTGTGGAGACAGTTGAGGAGAAGTGGAACAGGTTTAAAAATTGTTTTACATGTAATGCAGGACAGGTACATACATACATTTGGAATTAATAAGAAATTTAAAAAAACTCCACAGTGGATTAATAAAGAGTTAACACTAGAATCCCTGAAGTCATGAAAAAAATCGTAATCCCAAGCCACTTTAAATTCCTTTGCACCTCTCCATCAGCATCTTTTTTTTGCAAATGCGTCAATTTGGCTACTTATAAAAGTTAGCGCTTTTTTATTATTCAGTTTTATTCTGTCAGTGACATTCATGTGGTACAACGAACCTGCCTCTCCCTCTCTGAGTTGATGGCCTTTACCTCCACTCTTTTCACAAGAGCAGCGATGACCATATTTGGTGCTGTGGTTGAAACCTTCTCAGAATTATTTGTTGAACTGGCAATCAAAGATATGATGCACCGTTATCCCTATCAGAGTATCATGTGGCATTTGCACTTTGACAACAAATACACCCATGCAGAACGTGTAAAAAAGAAAGATTTGCTGTGATTTTGGACATCTGGCAACGTTTTCTTGAGAACTGTGTTTTGAGTTGCAACCCAGGGCAACATATTACTGTTGATAAACAACTGTTTCCAACCAAGATCCGTTGTCTTTTCTTGCAATATATTTCAAATTCGGCACAAAGTTTTGCTTTGTAATGTAAGCATATCTAAATATATATCACAGATTTTTCGCTGGTTTGCAGATTTCTGCGGACAATGGGTCTTTTAATTTATGGTACATGCTTCCTCAGTTTGTTTGCCCAGTTGATTTCATACAAGGGACGCTATTGGCGGATGGCTTAGAAGCTACTCAATCATAGCATGTATTACATATTATATAAAACTCCTCAATGATATATGATATGCTTCCCGTGCAGTGCTTGATTGTTTGCTTTTCTCTGTCTCTCCCACTCTCTCTGACATTCTCTGCGCCTGATGGAGGGGGTGTGAGCAGAGGGGCTGTTTGCCTAGAGGATACGGACGCTCCTCTAAAAAATGCCGCTTTATCGCGGTGCTTTGGCATACTTAAAAGCCCAAAAGCACGTATTGATTTTTTGATTGTTTGCTTTTCTCTCTCTCTCTCTTTGAAATTCTCTGCTCCTGACATGCATTATTTGAAGAGGAAGATATGTTTGCATTCTTTTAATTGTGAGAAAGAACTGTCATCTCTGTCTTGTCATGGAGCACAAGTTTAAACTTTTGACTAAAGGGTGTTATTTCATGTCTAGAGGGCTCTAATAATGTTATCGGTGTGGGAGAGTTTATAAGGGCTTAAAATATATAAAAATAACCATACAAACATATGGTTTCTACTTCGCGGATTTTCATCTATCGCGGGGGGATCTGGAACGCAACCCCCGCGATCGAGGAGGTATTACTGTACCCCCTCTTTACAGATATATATATATATATACAGTGGGATGCAAAAGTTTGGGCAACCTTGTTAATAGTCATTATTTTCCTGTATAAATCGTTGGTTGTTACGATAAAAGATGTCAGTTAAATATATCATATAGGAGACACACACATGGATATTTGAAAAGTGAAATGAAGTTTATTGGATTTACAGAAAGTGTGCAATAATTGTTCAAACAAAATCAGGCAGGTGCATAAATTTGGGCACCGTTGTCATTTTATTGATTCCAAAACTTTTAGAACTAATTATTGGAACTCAAATTGGCTTGGTAAGCTCAGTGACCCCTGACCTACATACACAGGTCAATCCTATAATGAGAAAGAGTATTTAAGGGGGTCAATTGTAAGTTTCCCTCCTCCTTTAATTTTCTCTGAAGAGTAGTAACATGGGGGTCACAAAACAACTCTCAAATGACCTGAAGACAAAGATTGTTCACCATCATGGTTTAGGGGAAGGATACAGAAAGCTGTCCCAGAGATGTAAGCTGTCTGTTTCCACAGTTAGGAACATATTGAGGAAATGGAAGACCACAGGCTCAGTTCAAGTTAAGGCTCAAGTGGCAGACCAAGAAAGATTTCGGATAGACAGAAGTGACGAATGGTGAGAACAGTCAGAGTCAACCCACAGACCAGCACCAAAGACCTACAACATCATCTTGCAGCAGATGGAGTCACTGTGCATCGTTCAACCATTCGGCGCACTTTACACAAGGAGATGCTGTATGCGAGAGTGATGCAGAGGAAGCCTTTTCTCCGCCCACAGCACAAACAGAGCCGCTTGAGGTATGCTCAAGCACATTTGGACAAGCCAGCTTCATTTTGGAATAAGGTGCTGTGGACTGATGAAACTAAAATTGAGTTATTTGGGCATAACAAGGGGTGTTATGCATGGAGGAAAAAGAACACAGCATTCCAAGAAAACACCTGCTACCTACAGTAAAATATGGTGGTGGTTCCATCATGCTGTGGGGCTGTGTGGCCAGTGCAGGGACTGGGAATCTTGTCAAAGTTGAGGGACGCATGGATTCCACTCAGTATCAGCAGATTCTGGAGACCAATGTCCAGGAATCAGTGACAAAGCTGAAGCTGCGCCAGGGCTGGATCTTTCAACAAGACAACGACTGGAAACACTGCTCAAAATCCACTAAGGCATTCATGCAGAGGAACAAGTACAATGTTCTGGAATGGCCATCTCAGTCCCCAGACCTGAATATAATTGAAAATCTGTGGTGTGAGTTAAAGAGAGCTGTCCATGCTCGGAAGCCATCAAACCTGAATGAACTTGAGATGCTTTGTAAAGAGGAATGGTCCAAAATACCTTAAACCACAATCTAGACTCTCATTGGAACCTACAGGAAGCGTTTAGAGGCTGTAATTTCTGCAAAAGGTGGATCTACTAAATATTGATTTTGTTTCTTTTTTGTGGTGCCCAAATTTATGCACCTGCTTCACTTCACTTCTCAAATATCACTGTGTGTGTCTCCTATATGATATACTAGCAAAATACCCGCGCTTTGCAGCGGAGAAGTAGTGTGTTAAAGAAGTTATGAAAAAGAAAAGGAAACATTTTAAAAATAACGTAACGTGATTGTCAATGTAATTGTTTTGTCACTGTTATGAGTGTTGCTGTCAAATATATATATATATAGCAAAATACTCGCTCTTCGCAGCGGCAAAGTACTGCATTAAAATGTTTATTATGAAGAAAATTAAACCTTTTTAAACTGAGGGAAAATATTCCAATAATTATTTGTTAAGGATCTCTTTGTATACCATGTTGTCAGTTCGGCCCTCCGGTTGTAACATGACCAAGCTGTGCGCTGAGCTTACTCTTGAGCATGCAACATACAGTTGGCCATGTGAACAGTAATCTTGTCTCAAATCTGACAGCTTGGATTGCTGTTGTCATAATCGGTTGGAGTTTCATGGTTTGTTTCAATTACGACAGTATATGCAGGATTTGTTGTGTTGAAGTGACATTCGGCATCTGTCAAGCGTTTTAAGCACACAACCGGTTTCATCGATAAAATCACATCCAGCTTTTGAGAGTTTAAACATTCATAAACATCAAAGTGTCCACTACTGAAATCGTCACCTGTGAATCTAAGATGTTTAAGAGGCATTGGCGGTTGTCGAAAGGTGTAAAATATTTGGCTATTTCGGTACACTTGAAAGCGACAACCGAACAATTCGGCGGCAGCCATCAACTCACTAGGTGAAGGGCTTAAGCATTTCACTCTTATAGTGCTCCTGTGTAGTATAATTATCTCCTGTACTGTCATCAGTCCACACCTTGAACCTGTCTCAGTCATTCAATACATAAGACACAATGTTCCTCCGGATATCAAGAGTGAGCCTGATATGGCCGTGCAATATGTAACAAAGAGAATGGAAAAGGTAGGTGCCATTTCCGGGCATGGAAACCACTCGGTAAGTGACAGTTCTTTGATCAATAGTGATCACCTCGATAGACATGGTAATGGGGGTTGGAATGATAAAGGAAATGGGTACCTGAGAAATGTAAAGTAAGTCTAAATTACCTATACAATAACTATAATTGTAATAAACAAACAATAAAACAGCGAAGAAGCCGTGGATTAAACAAAAAGGCTGTAGTTATCAGTAGGGAGATGTGAATCCCATGGCGAAGCAAGGAAGGGAATGTAGAGACCGGAGCGACAGATGGTCTTATATAGGCAGGCAGCCAACAACGTGGGAGGCGTTGGGATGGGGGACCCAACGCCACCTCACACAGTGACCGAGCTGCAGGCTATGAACATATATATGTACGTAAGTAGGATTCAGTTAGAGTTGGGAACCCATGTACCAAATTTATTGAAGATGGGCCCATAAGTAACAAAGACTGTTGAAAAGTTCAATATGGCGGCCACAGTGGCATCATACCACCGAAATAAGTACGTACATTGGTTTCAGTTAATGCAGGGAAGCCGCCTACCAAATTTCGAGAAGATGGGGGCCATAAATAAGAAAGCTCAACATGGCGAACGTTGTTGACCATTACGCGTAGAATTTCGAAATGAAACCTGCTAAACTTTTGTAAGTAAGCTGTAAGGAATGAGCCTGCCAAATTTCAGCCTTCTACCTACACGGGAAGTTGGAGAATTAGTGACGTTGGAAAGTTCAATATGGCAGCTGACAGTGGCGTCATACCACCGAAATAAGTACGTACATTGGTTTCGGTTAGCTCAGGGAAGCCACCTACCAAATTTCGTGAAGATGGGGCCGTAAATAAGAAAGTTAAACATGGCGAACGTTGTTGACCGTTACGCGTAGAATTTCGAAATGAAACCTGCTAAACTTTTGTAAGTAAGCTGTAAGGAATGAGCCTGTCAAATTTCAGCCTTCTACCTACACGGGAAGTTGGAGAATTAGTGACGTTGGAAAGTTCAATATGGCGGCCGACAGTGGTGTCATACCACTGAAATAAGTACGTACATCGGTTTCCGTTAAAAGTTCAATATGGCAGCCGACAGTGGCATCATACCACCGAAATAAGTACCAAATTTCAGCCTTCTACCTACACAGGAAGTTGGAGAATTAGTGACGTTGGAAAGTTCAATATGGCGGCTGACAGTGGCGTCATCCCACCGAAATAAGTATGTACATTGGTTTCGGTTAGTGCAGGGAAGCCGCCTACCAAATTTCGTTAAGATGGGGCCATGAATAAGAAAGTTCAATATGGCGGACGTTGTTGACCGTTATGCGTAGAATTTCGAAATGAAACCTGCTTAACATTTGTAAGTATGCTGTAAGGAGGTGGGCCTCCCAAATTTCAGCCTTCTACCTACACGGGAAGTTGGAGAATTAGTGACGTTTTGAAAATTCAATATGGCGGCCGACAGTGGCGTCATACCATCGAAATAAGTAAGTACATCGGTTTCGGTTAGCGCAGGGAAGCCGCCTACTAAATTTCGTGAAGATGGGGCCATAAATAAGAAAGTTCAACATGGCAGACGTTGTCGACCGTTATCGACCGTTATGACCGTTACGTGTAGAATTTCTAAATGAAACCTGCTTAGCTTTTGTAAGTAAGCTATAAGGAAGAAGCTTGCCAAATTTCAGCTTTCTACCTACATGGGAAGTTGGAGAATTAGTGATGAGTCAGTGAGTGAGTGAGTGAGTGAGTGAGTGAGTGAGTGAGTGAGTCAGTCAGTGAGGGCTTTGCCTTTTATTAGTATAGATTTAACTGACATTTTTTATCGTAACAACCAACGATTTATACAGGAAAATAATGACTATTAACAAGGTTGCCCAAACTTTTGCATCCCACTGTACAAATATAAACAAATATACATTAAACACACATATAATCCCCCCACGTTCCCCAGTCCCTTTTATATTAACTTTGTTTTAAGTCTCTATCCACACGGCCTGGGAAGTCTGCAGTAAATCCAGTGATCAAGTCAGATATGTTCCGCTGACTTATATACTGTGTATATATATATATATATATATATATACAGTATTACAGTATGTATATATATTGTAAAAGAGACAACAACAAGCAGCATAAAAGTTTGGGGTTTTCCGGCCCCTTATATTGTACACAATACACAATTCGGAAACTCAAAAAATCAGGTCAAAAGTACAAACAAACAGTTCATACGCGTGACGCCATTCTAGCCGTTGGCGGCCATTTTACAGGGGAGGAGCCGGAAGTGGAGGAATGCTGGGAAGGAACCGTGAGGGAGAATGGGACTGATGATGTCAGGAAAGATGGCGGAGGAAGGGCGGAAGTAGACGTATTGCGGGAAGGCTTATGATGGCGGAGCGTCTTTTTTCCTGGAAGAAATAATAGGAGAAAGGTTAGTTCCCCGCCACTCCCTGCCGGCGAACGTCTTCCGAAGTGGTTTAAGGTCCGTCCGCGGTCTCCTAATTGCGTGTGCGTGACAATATATATATATATATATATACTCTATGTAAAAGTAGAGATCTCACCAGCCTGACGACGATTCCTTTATTTAAAGATGAAGTCCGTCTCACCCGGTGCCTCTTCACCATAAAAGCAAAGTAAAGCCGTGTGCTCCTGAAATCCTACTTGGTTAGCCAGCAGTCCTTTTCCGTGCACCCAACCGTCCTTATCACAGAGTCTTAATTGCTTTACCGATAGCTTCGTGTTTTATATTCACGTTCCCAGCTCCTTCTTAAACAATCGTTCTCCTTACTCTCCTCTTTAAAATATGTGCCTCCTTGCCTTTTAAAGTCAGTTCCCCTTACGTCACACCAAAGCACGTTTTGGCAAGGACCCACAAGTGTGGTTTGGCCCCCTACTTCTCTTAAAGAGATATCCCACAGATAGTCATTACCTTGGACATAAACTTCTAAATGGAGCAAGCGGCAGAAACAGTTAAAAGTACAGAAAAAAATATGTGACAACCGTTACAATAGGAGGTCTGAAAAATCAAGAGTACGCCTTTTAAGAAGGATTTAAGAGTCATAGTGAACTCTACGCTATCAACTTCCAGATATTGTTCAGAAGCTGTTAAGAAGGCAAATAGAATGTTAGGTTATGTAGCACGTTGCGTGGAGTACAAGTCCAAGGATGTTATGCTCAAGCTTTATAATGTACTGGTGATGCCTCATCTGGGGTTTAGTGTGCAGTTTTTGTCTCCAGGCTACAAAAAGGACATAGCAGCACTAGAAAAGGCCAGAGAAGAGTGACTAGAATGATCCCAGGGCTAAAGGGGATGAATTATGAATAAAGATTAAAAGAGCTGAGCATTTCCAGTTTAAGCAAAAGAAGATTAAGAGGTGACATGATTGAAGTGTTTAAAATTATGAAGGGAATTAGTAAAGTGGGTCAAGATTATTATTTTAAAATGAGTTCATCAACATGGGGACACGGTTGGAAACTTGTAAGAGTAAATTTCACACAAACATTAGGAAGTTTTTCTTTATACCTAGAACCATAAACACATGGAATCAGCTATCATGTAATGTGGTAGACAGTAAGACTTTAGGAACTTTCAAAACTAGACTTGATGTTTTTTAGAAGAATCAAGTGGAAAGGACTGGCAAGCTTTATTGGGTTGAATGGCCTGTTCTTGTCTAGTTTGTTCTAATGTTCTAATGCCTTTTGTTTGAATGTTGTCACAGCATAAAAGCCAAAATTGTCACCCAAATCTTTTCCCTAATGCCACCCCTACGTGCTCAATGACTTATCCTACCACTTGTCCATCCATCCATTATCTAACCCGCTGAATCCGAATAGGGTCACGGGGGTCTGCTGGAGCCAATCCCAGCCAACACAGGGCACAAGGCAGGAAACAATCCTGGGCAGGGTGCCAACCCACCGCAGGACACACACAAACACACCCACACACCAAGCACACACTAGGGCCAATTTTGAATTGCCAATCCACCTAACCTGCATGTCTTTGGATTGTGGGAGGAAACCGGAGCGCCCGGAGGAAACCCACGCAGACACGGGAGAACATGCAACTCCACGCAGGGAGGACCCGGGAAGCGAACCCAGGTCTCCTTACTGCGAGGCAGCAGCGCTACCACTGCGCCACCGTGCCGCCCTCCTACCACTTGTCACATACTTATTCTTTGCTTTCTTTCACAGGTTTGAGTGGCCAAGCAGCAGATATAGAAAAAAGAACAGAAGTCTATGGACAGAACTTTATACCTCCGAAGAAGCCCAAAACCTTCTTACAGTTAGTTTGGGAAGCTTTACAAGATGTTACTTTGATTATTTTAGAAATTGCTGCCATTATCTCCTTGGGATTGTCCTTTTATCAGCCACCGGGTCAGAACAATGAAGGTAAGTTTGCCAGAAGTATGTCTGCTTTCTTCTTGCAGTGTACCCAAATTCTTTTCAGAATGGACTAGATTTTTTTTTTTTTTTCAGCATAAGCACGTTGATACATTTGAAGTGAAGGGCTTCCTTACACTTACCTATCAGTGCCTGCCAGTAGGCACTTTGCTTCTCAGAATGTGGCATAGATGATTACATTGTTTGCCATGACAACCAACCAGCAGAAGCTGTTGAGCCATTCCTTAGCAAATGCCTAGAACATAGGAGACACCTTTGAGCTTGATTAAGACGTAACAATTCATACCACTTGTTTCTTTTTTGCTGCTGTAAAGGAGCGGAATGAGATACATAGAGTCCCTAAGGAAAGTAGGAGATATCTGCATAAACTCAAATATCTGCCGTAGTTATAATTTCTTGTTGCTGGTCTTTTCCAGTTAGTGTTTCTAAATCTATGAACTCTTTATTGTCTGACAATGCATGAATTACCAAAAGGCTACAACAGAAATAGGGCTCTCAATTCCGGCTTCTCCATTCATTGTATGATCTCAGCGTTAGAGACTTTGCTTATTTCTTTCTGGGGCTCGTTACTTCCAGCCCTTTGCAAGTCTGGACAGGCTATACTTTATATAGGAATGGCAAGATGAATAGGCCAGTTTAACAAGTTTTTTCTAATTCTGAGTTCATTTTGTTGACCTCATTGACCTCTAGAAAAGACTAATAATAATTTTTAACTTTATGTTTTTTTTTGTTTTTTGCTTTGCGCTCTCCCCACCATAACCTATCGTCTTTGGGGGAGGAGTGAAAGCTTTAGATTCTTGAAAAATTTCGATCTCTGGTTTTCAATGGATCTTAACATTTTAGGGTCCCCTGAAACCATAAACATCAATATCTCGATGATGGGTGTGTGTGTCTGTGTGTCACAGTTTCTTGAGGATGGTCTAGAACTAAAACGGATGGATGGAAAAATACCAAACTCGAAACTTAAGCCTGTTATGAGATGACGACGTGCTGATTAGTTTTTGAGCCAGATTGTGCAAGAGAAAGAGGCACTCTAGGGGAACCCTCAAATACTATAATTATGCAATTAATTATGAATTCTTCAATTGCTATCGTAATGCCCTATTTTATGATCAGAAGGATCATCATCAGATTGGTAAATAATTACTGAAATGTTATAAAATAGTTTGGGTAACTTGGGTTCTGGGGCGCAAAGCCTACTGACACTCACTCCTAATTTTTTATAGTTAGGGTCAATGTCTGCATGAATAAGGTGAAATCTGTCCAGCAGTAAAACAATTTTATATATATTAGGTTTAAACCAGCTCTCCATAAAACACAAAATGCCACTGTAGTTGTATACTCCATGACCCTCTATAGGAGCAGACAGTTCATCTGTCTTATTTGACTGCATTTGAAGACTGAACATTACAGTGGATGGTAGACCAGTTCTAAAACCTTTTTGCCTTGCTTTACTCTCTCACCTGCACATTACCTTCTTCGTCTGTGGACAAACAGCCTGGGTTTACGTTCAGTGCAGTTCATCGGTAAATTTAAAATTTATTTGGCTTTGGGTTCACCAAGTATAAAACCAGCAAGGCTAGTAGGAATACCTTCCACTACTCTTGGTGGAGGCAGCAGCTGCATTCTGGAATGACACATAGTCTGTGTTATTCCCTTGTATAAATGAAGAATCTGTTTATAATTTGATAGAGATAAGTTCAGATGGAGATGTGGTGTAGATGTAAAATAAGGCATTGTGTAGAATGCCTAGGAAATCTATAGAATGATGAAAATGGGATGTGAAATGATTAAAATTTCAAACATCTCCTAGACATTCTATGCAATGCCAAAAGGCAAACTGGCAAGTCGTTATGTATAATTATATACAATTATTATATACCATTATTATATACAATACCTTGAGAAAGTATATAGCATATTAAAGTAACATAGATATTTAATGCATTGCCTAAAAATGTCATGCATTCTATAGAATTTTTAACACATTGCCGGTAACATATACATTATAAGCACAAGCAAGGGTATCCAACTAAATCGGGCAGGGGACACCAGCTAAATTTTAAATCGAAACATAGCCTATGGTTTTCCGTTGTAGAAATGGGAGATCTATGCAAAAATTGCCAGAGATAGATTCAGTGGTGTAGATTTGCATATATTGCCAACATACTCATATGCATACACATACACACACACATTCATCTTTCTATATTAGATTAATCCACTTTTATAAAATATTGATATATATGTCATATAATGAAGTATTAAGTTCTTAGTTTTTGAATAATTAATATGTGTTGTGTCCATTTGTTTTATCCTTTGCTATAAAGTTTTGTTTACTTTTTTAATGTGCTTAAAGTTCAGTATAAGCCTGTGGATTTAATAGCTTTTAGTACAATGTTTGGAAAAAAATCAATTGAGAATATGGCATATTGTTAATGACTTTCATGTGATCATCTTTATATGCCCTTGACATGACATGACCCAAAGTAAATAATGGCAAAAGAATTTATATGAAATATGATATATATGAAATACTGTCGTTACACATTATCATAGATTATCATGTGGTTAGGGGTCACTCTTGGCTGAGTAGATCAATTTTATATTTATAACTAGCAGAATACCTGCGCTTCGCAGCGGAGAAGTAGTGTGTTAAAGAAGGTATGAAAAAGAAAAGGAAAAATTTTAAAAATAACATAACATGATTGTTAATGTAATTGTTTTGTCATTGATATGAGTGTTGTTCTCATATTTATATATATATATATCTATACATATATATATACACATACATATCTTCATATCTATATACATATATATATATATTTATATACATATCTACATATACATACATATATATATATATATATATATATATACCTATCTACATCATATATACACACATACATACATACACACACACAAATTATATATATGTGTGTGTATGTATGTACAGTATGTATGTATGTATGTATGTGTGTGTGTATATATATATATATAATGTAGATAGGTGTGTGTGTGTGTGTGTGTATATATATCACACATACATACAAACATATACACAGGTATATATATGTGTATATATATGTATGTGTCTATATGTGTGTGTATAGCTTTGGTCACTGAGTGCAAGGGAAAAATAATAAAATATAGTCTATAAGTTATTAAACAGTAAAACATTAATGTTTTAAGAAGTACAGGTACATTGAGCACTACTGGAGTGGTTGCGGGTAAACTACATTTTAAAGACTGTGTAACAAAACAGGTAAGTAGTACTAACAGCAGCTAAAATGTATATAGATCATCTGTCAGTAGTTGATCCCTTTTGAAAGGCGCTACATGACGGCTGTGGTATAGAAATTACATTTTCTATGTGAACGTTCAGATTTCTGTCTCTGGTAATGTGCCTTACCGGCATTACCAGCAATTAAAGAAAATTAGTTTTGTGTCGTCTGCAGTGTTAAGAGAGAAAGGCTTTGGTTTGGGATAAAAGGAAAAAAGGTGTAAAAAAGGAAAGTTGGCTTTTTCTTTTATATAGTATAGAGAGATGTGTTTGCTGACGATATGATCGCCTTTTGGGGACAGTCGCGGTGGGTCTTGTGTAGACTGGTGAGACGTCCCTGCCATTAATCGGCTGTGATGGCACTATCAGTCCTCCACTCGTGTGCGTGTCTTCATAATCCGAGCTGACGACCTCATAATCGTATACGTGCAAAAGAAAGTTCGAATCACCTTAATATTACTTTGCCGTGGTGTAGAAAAGGGGTCCCGTGTTTGCATTTGTCTGGGCTATAGCTCAGAGGGAGGATGAAAAAAATTAAAAGTGCTCACTTTGACTTAAGGCAGAAGCGCAGTCAGCGTCTCAAAGGCCGGCACAGCTATGCTGGCCGCTGCTCGACTTTTGCTGGGCAGGAGACCCCAGTTTTGCAGACACGTTCACGATATCAAAAGTCTCAGCTCTTTTGAGGTCATTCATATATATATATATATATATATATATATATATATATATATATATATATATATATATATATATATATATATATATATATATAAAATACCCGCTACAGCGGAGAAGTAGTGTGTTAAAGAAGTAATGAAAAAGAAAAGGAAACATTTTAATAATAACGTAACATGATTGACATTGTCATGAGTATTGCTGTCATATACACTCACCTAAAGGATTATTAGAAACACCATACTAATATGGTGTTTGACCCCCTTTCGCCTTCAGAACTGCCTTAATTCTACGTGGCATTGATTCAACAAGGTGCTGAAAGCATTCTTTAGAAATGTTGGCCCATAGTGATAGGATAGCATCTTGCAGTTGATGGAGATTTGTGGGATGCACATCCAGGGCACGAAGCTCCCGTTCCACCACATCCCAAAGATACTCTATTGGGTTGAGATCTGGTGACTGTGGGGCCATTTTAGTACAGTGAACTCATTGTCATGTTCAAGAAACCAATTTGAAATGATTCGAGCTTTGTGACATGGTGCATTATCCTGCTGGAAGTAGCCATCAGAGGATGGGTACATGGTGGTCATGAAGGGATGGACATGGTCAGAAGCAATGCTCAGGTAGCCCGTGGCATTTAAACGATGCCCAATTGGCACTAAGGGGCCTAAAGTGTGCCAAGAAAACATCCCCCACACCATTACACCACCACCACCAGCCTGCACAGTGGTAACAAGGCATGATGGATCCATGTTCTAATTCTGTTTACGCCAAATTCTGACTCTACCATTTGAATGTCTCAACAGAAATTGAGACTCATCAGACCAGGCAACATTTTTCCAGTCTTCAACTGTCCAATTTTGGTGAGCTTGTGCAAATTGTAGGCTCTTTTTCCTATTTGTAGTGGAGATGAGTGGTACCCGGTGGGGTCTTCTGCTGTTGTAGCCCATCCGCCTCAAGGTTGTGCGTGTTGTGGCGTCACAAATGCTTTGCTGCATACCTCGGTTGTAACGAGTGGTTATTTCAGTCAAAGTTGCTCTTCTATCAGCTTGAATCAGTCGGCCCATTCTCCTCTGACCTCTAGCATCAACAAGGCATTTTCACCCACAGGACTGCCGCATACTGGATGTTTTTCCCTTTTCACACCATTCTTTGTAAACCCTAGAAATGGTTGTGCGTGAAAATCCCAGTATCTGAGCAGAATATTCAGACCGACCCGTCTGGCACCAACAACCATGCCACGCTCAAAATTGCTTAAATCACCTTTCTTTCCCATTCTGACATTCAGTTTGGAGTTCAGGAGATTGTCTTGACCAGGACCACGCCCCTAAATGCATTGAAGCAACTGCCATGTGATTGGTTGATTAGATAATTGCATTAATTAGAAATTGAACAGGTGTTCCTAATAATCCTTTAGGTGAGTGTATATGCCTGCCTAAATAAGTCACCCTCGCTTCGCTCTTACTTTTTTACCGTTCATTTAATCATGGCTAGTGGCGGAAAAATTATTAAATGGAAGGAGGATTACACTGAGTATGGCTTTGCCAAAACAATTATTGATGGCGAATCGATTATTCATAAAGCTTCAATTGGTGATCTGTTTTTCTGTGTTAACCTCATATTTTTTCAGACTTCTTCTCAAACCAAGGTGGTGCGAGGGTAAAATGAATCGGGATGCGCTGATCAATGTAATCGATGTACCAGGAAATCATGCATTGACAAAAGTTCCCCTTTGCTTGTAATGCAAAGTGTGATTAAATGCATTATTTTTTAACGCGTTATGGAGCACATACATCGAAGCTTCTCAGCTGTGCTTGTGCTAAGAAAAGGAAAGATTTTAAAAATAACGTAACACGATTGTCAATGTAACCTTTTGTAAGTAGTGCCTGGAGGATTCAGTGTGGAGAAACTCTAGAGACAGCGTGTGTGTTAACTTGTGGATTTTTCTGGGAGTATTTGGTGGCAGTGTGACGAAGTTGCTTCGAAAGACGGTGTTAGCCGCGGAGCTCAGCTCAGACCGAAATGAGGTAAATGGGAGGGGAGATGATGACGTGACTCCCCCACCCGCCTTAAGTGTCAATCCCCCTCAAACACAGTCTCTCGGAATTTGCATTAGCACACCCCTTCACCTGCAATTTTAACTTAGTTACAAAGTGATCAAAACTCTCGTTTATTTCCTGCGTCCTCTCATTAAACTTGTACCCTGCATTACCCGTGGGCATGAGGAACGCCAGCGGCAGCCTGTCTATGAACTTAATTTAAAGCTTAGGTTTACACCTTGCTTTCTTTCTGAAGTAGCAGCTCTCATGAATATGGTAGTATATGTCACTCGCTCGCTTCTTATTGTTTCGCTGCCTTCTCAATTATATAATGCATGTTTTGTGCAGTGCTTTTTGGAGGTCTTCCTGGTTGTCACCCGCTTTTGCAAGTTTGTGTTAAAACCTACCATGTATCGCTTAATACAGCAATTTTTCAGTCAGTGATGTGCTGAAGCTGCTCCACAGTAAAAAAAAAATGGTTATAGGAGATAGTAGGCAAATTGGAGCAAGGTATTTTAAAGTGGTGTAATTTAGTATTGTGCTGTTTGATTTTAAATTTGCACATAATGTTCTTGGTCAAGACCACTAGAACTAGCAAATTTTATATAAATGCATCACATAATCCAACATGTAAGTAAACATCCACTTACCCAAATCGGATATATGTGTAGTGAAAACCTATCATGGCATTCATGAATGCACGAATGGAAAAAGCCATGTATAAGGCACTAATCAATTGCTGTGACAATACAATATGATCTAATGTACTATAAAATGCCATCTCATTAAATATGTTTTAGCATGATATATGAGATATTTGAAGCAATAACATGATGAGATGATACATAGAACATAATATGACATGACCTTATGCACAACAGCAATATAATATATGATAACAGAAATATCAGAGGTGAAGGAGATCTACAACTATTGCTCAATATTTACCAAACTCTTGAATGGTAGAAAGAGCACAATCAATGAATGATCATAACATTATGCAATAGAAGAGATTGCCTTCAAGGGTTTTTCCCTTTAGCAAAATATATAAATAACATTTTACTGGAGGATTTGGCAGGTCAGGCAGTGAAGGAGGAAAGGTAAAATCTCTTAAAATGCATGTCATAGTCATAGGTAATAGAGACACACATGCCTGTTTAATCTTAACCCAAGCAAAGTTATATTTTCTTTGATATGAATAAGTGCATGTGACATGTCATGGTGTGATATAACTTAGCGTAGTAGATAGATACTTTCTTAATCCCAAGGGGAAATTCACATACTCCAGCAGCAGCATACTGATAAAAAACAATATTAAATTAAAGAGTGATAAAAATGCAGGTATAACAGACAATAACTTTGTATAATGTTAACGTTTATCCCCCCAGGTGGAATTAAAGAGTCACATAGTGTGGGGGAGGAGCGATCTCCTCAGTCTGTCAGTGGAGCAGGGCAGTGACAGCAGTCTGTCGCTGAAGCTGCTCCTCTGTCTGGAGATGATACTGTTTAGTGGATGCAGTGGATTCTCCATGATTGACAGGACTTTGCTCAGTGCCCGTCGCTCTGCCCTGGACGTCAAACTGTCCAGCTCCGTGCCTACAATAGAGCCTGCCTTCCTCACCAGTTTGTCCAGTCGTGAGGCGTCCTTCTTCTTTATGCTGCCTCCCCAGCACACCACCGTGTAGAAGAGTGCACTCACCACAACTGTCTGATAGAACATTTGCAGCATCTTATTGCAAATGTTAAAGGATGCCAGCCTTCTAAGGAAGTATAGTTGGCTCTGTCCTCTCTTGCACAGAGCATCAGTATTGGCAGTCCAGTCCAATCTGTCATCCAACTGCACTCCCAGGTATTTACACTGTAGGTCTGCACACAGTCACCTCTGATAATCACGGGGTCCAGGAGGGGCCTGGGTCTCCTAAAATCCACCACCAGCTCCTTGGTTTTGCTGGTGTTCAGGTGTAAGTGGTTTGAGTCGCACCATTTAACAAAGTCCTTGATTAGGTTGCTATACTCCTCCTTCTGTCCACTCCTGATGCAGCCCATGATAGCAGTGTTGTCAGCGAACTTTTGCACGTGGCAGTACTCCGAGTTGTATTGGAAGTCCAGTGTATATAGGTTGAGCAGGACTGGAGAGAGTACAGTCCCCTGCGGCACTCCTGTGTTGCTGACCACAATGTTAGACCTGCAGTTCCCGAGACGCACATACTGAGGTGTGGCTGTATGATAGTCCACGATCTATGCCACCAGGTATGAATCTACTCCCATCTCTGTCAGCTTGTCCTTAAGGAGCAGAGGTTGGATAGTCTTGAAGGTGCTAGAGAAGTCCAGAAACATAATTTTTACAGCACCACTACCTCTGTCCAAGTGGGAGAGGGATCGGTGTAACATATAGATGATGGCATCCTCTGCTCTCACCTTCTCCTGGTATGCGAACTGCAGAGGGTTGAGGGCGTGGCAGACCTGTGGCCTCAGGTGGTGAAGCAGCAGCCGCTCCATAGTCTTCATCACATGTGACTATGTATGAATTTGACTTGAGCTCTGTAATGGTACACAAATTAAAGGAGAGGTGAGAAGAAGGCAATGAAATATGATGCATATCTTTATGTCTTGTTGAGCTTTGACGAGATCATGGTGTGCATTTATGTTGTTACATTTCTGCTCAGTTTCTGTGGCAAAGCTGGGTATTGACTTGAGCATTTACCATGTAACAAGAATGATTGTCTGAATTAAGCTGGATGCACCTGTGGTATTTTGAAATGTTAAACACTGGACCATACTTTAACTTTAGATTGCTGAAGCTGAGTTTTGGCAAGTCTTTATCCTTTTCTTGTTTCTAACAGCTGGTGAAAGGTAAGAATAGTTTTGAAAGGTTCAGCACCATGGAGAGCAGCTCAGCTTTTACATTATCTATAGTTCATAACAGTTGTCCTCTGTGCAAATATTTTTTAATCTGTCAGTTCATGCAGATAAAGGGATGTGGCATTCAGTTAGATAACCTGTTTCTGAATAGTTCTTACCAATGTGTGTTTTCCATTTTCTGAGTAAATCATTAAAATGTTATTTAAATCGACGTTTATTAGAATTTCTCAATCCTTAACTTTTTCATTCTAAATATTTAATCCAAGCTAATGTTTTGTTCTTATCTCATACAGATACAAATAGTACCAGGTTAACTGCTCTGCTGATTTTCTGCCTTGCTATTTAAACCTTGTTGTAACTTGGCATCTGGTTAAGGAATAAATGTCATTTTCACTCACTTACCTAAGTAAATAAAAATGTAGCAGAGAAGGGAATGGAAAACTGAATAGGCCCATGAGTTTTAAAAGCTATGATTTTATACAATAAAGTAAGACCAGTAAAGTAAGACTAGGAAATTTCTGATCTTGCAAATGGATAGCTGTGAGGCAATGTTAGAATCAATTAACATTAGATACGGAATGAGGATAAGCTGGCAGATGATTTCTTTAGGACTGCTGGATTGAAGAAAGGTTCCTTAAAGTTTATCTGTCAAGTCCTACAAAAACCTTTGGTAATTCTGTTGTGACCTACAGTTTGAATATGTATGCAGTTATTAATTATTTGGAATTATTGAATTATTTGATTGTTGATGAGCTGATAAGTATCACATGAGAAGCATCGGATGCCCTAAAATTAACTTGAGGCAAAGAGGAATAATTTTGTCAAGCAAGAGTTCATGTGGAAAAACCATCTTAAACCAGAATTCAGATATGTTTGTAAAAATTGGGTTTCATATTTGCTCGTTTACCAGTTGTAGTGAAGAAGGAAAAAATGCTTTTCAATGTTTGGTATGCTACAAAAAGTAAAAAAACCTAAAAAATACCCAGTCTATTCAGATTTGTTAAGGAGTAAATTATTAGAAGTGAAAGAAATATTTGGGCTAGCCTTAATGAAAATGCCAAATATTTACCCTGACTTTCAGAATAAAGGAATGAAGGCTTCCCAAAGTCATTATTTTGTATTGTGTAATGCTAACTGACATTAAAAAAAGAGAAGAGTGAGTAAATTATCTGATGGCAAATAATTGTTGATTTAGAATAGGTACAGTAAGTTTGCGATTCTTTCTTCTAACTTGAAGTCCTGTTCTGGGTGGTTTGCTGTTGTTACAAATCACAGCTAAAGATGCAAAGTGTTTGTACTGGTGACAATTTTGATACAGTAGCTGTGACAGCAATTGGATGTTGTGTTATATTCCACTGCTGCTACATAGAGAAATACAGTGATCATAAATTAATAAAGGCCAGTGAGTCTCTGATCACACTCTTGTCTGGATTTGAGGTCTTTACCCAGACCTTCATTCTAGCACAATCTTTCAAAGGTCATACTGATCACATCAGTTGATCTGTTTTTTCTTCTGCTAAATATTGGCTTTCCTTTATCCTAGTGTGTATACTTAATTTGTCACTTGATATAGGGAGATTAGTTACGGTATTTTCCTGGTGGCACTTATCAATGGCACATGAAATAACAACCTTGCCCATGGAATAGATTGTATATTTATTTCTAGTGGACAAACTATCACAACATAATCTGACTTAAAAATTTGGTGTAGATTAAGCCTCTTCTGGAAATAAATCAATTTAACTCTTTTTATGGGCATGATTTTTATTCTACTCATCAAACTAGGCATAGATTTAAAGACAATAGTATTTAGGTAAAGTTAAGACATTTTATTAATGCTACTTAGTCAAGAAAGACTAGTATGACAGTAACCTTTTGTTGCCTTTCTTAATGGATATCAGCAGCCTGGTATCAGGTAGCCTGTTTTACCTTTAACCTTCATTTTTCCATCTTTGTCCCACACTCTCCTCTTTAGGCCAGGTTTATACTTCACGCAAGGCGTGTACTGTTTATAATTGTGCACATAACTTTATGTAAATCAGGAGGATTACACTGGATGGCAGTGCGAGATATCATCAAATAAATTGTATTGTATTGTATATCATCACAGTGAGAAAACAATGTTCGGCGTTGCTGTGTTGTGAATTGCCTAAAACATCCATTAAATTCCCAGGACATCTTTCCGCAATATCTCTGAAAAGGATGGATGTTTAATGATTACATCTAGCAATCCAGGGGAACACCCATTCCAGCAAGCATTGAGTGTGAGGAAGAAACAATCCCTGGACGGGGCATTAGCTTATCGCAAAATGAATACAAACACATGCATACACTAGCGTTATTTTAGCATCACCAAATTCCCAAACCTGCATGTCCTTAGAAGGAAACCAGAGCACACTGTGGAAATCCACCAGGAAAACATGCAAGCTCCAGGCAGGGAACACCAACGACATGACTCGCTCCACCACCTTGCTGCCCCCACATGTGTAATTAAGAGTATCCATCCATCCATTATCCAACCCGCTATATCCTAACTACAGGGTCATGGGGGTCTGCTGGAGCCAATCCCAGCCAACACAGGGCACAAGGCAGGAAACAAACCCTGGGCAGGGCACCAGCCCACCACAATTATTAAGAGTATTCATTATTTAAACGAAGTAAGCAATTTATCTGTAAAATGTAAGATAGATAATTTAACACATTTCATCATGAAATTAATATCAAGTATAAATCTAATGATTCTAAACATGCAGAGAGCTGGAATATCATAAATTTTATGTGTTCTTTGTGTCAATTGATGCCTTCCACTACTCTCAATGCAGGATGAAGCCCCAGAGGCATGTAGAGATTAACAGCTGGCATGGTTTTAAGGCAACGTTTTCAATGGTCTACTTTAATGACAAAGTAAACTATGGGACTAAAGTGGAAATTTTGAGATTAAAGCTGAAATTTCCACTTTAATCACAAAATAGAACTTTTGACTGTGTCCCTAATTTTTTTTC
The DNA here is from genome assembly GCF_016835505.1 of Polypterus senegalus. Classification (NCBI taxonomy): domain Eukaryota; kingdom Metazoa; phylum Chordata; class Cladistia; order Polypteriformes; family Polypteridae; genus Polypterus; species Polypterus senegalus. The sequence continues at coordinate 37,701,354 of NC_053165.1, forward strand.
TTTGTGGCTCAAATACACTTATGTACATTCTGATGCTGTTGTGAAGGTGCAAAAAAAAAAGACGGCATATATGATCGTATGTGAGACCTTTAAAATGTATTGCATCATTACAATAGGAAATATGTGATGCTTGAAAACTAAAACACCATAAATACATTTGTATGTCAGCATTTTTCTTCACCAAAACAAACCATTCATCAACCATCGAGACACACACCTTGATCCTGACAGATTTGCAAAGCAGCTTGCTGTCACATTTTGATAGTAACAGAGACTCTGACGTCACATTCCAACTTGAACACACTGCACCCCTCAATTTTGCTGGTACTGCAACTTACACACGTGTTGCGTTAATTTCTGAAGATGAGCTCAGAGGACGCATCAAATGAACGCTGGGAAAGCATTGGCAGCCATGATGCATGCGCATACATATTCTGATTGTGAAGTATAAACTAGTCCTTATTCTGTAACCATCGTATGGTTAGCATTCTGTTGTTAATCAACACTTTTTTCTTCTGTACACCTGGCAGTAGATTTTTCTTGGTGATTTCCCTTCAGCATCATGGAGGTCATGGTGCTCTTCTGATGTTAGCTATTAGAATCTCCTTATCCTATTTCTATTGCAATTCATAGAAATTTGTTAATAAAATGCAAATCAAAATAATTCAAGAGTGTGATTAGTAATGGGAGAATAAACATGTGTAATAGGTAGAATTAAAATGGAGAAATGGATCATTAATAAAAAATAAATAAGGGGAGTCAGCCCCTAATATACAAAGGAAAGGTGAGATTTCATGTATTATTTAAACATTAAGTTTGAGCTTCACAGGTTGGCCGAGGCAAAAAGTGGATGATGGTGTCCTTTTTTCAACTACAAGATCGAGAAAGAATCAAAAACTTTTTAGTGATTATAAAATGAGTACTGTATCTGCAATTACACTCATGGAAGTATGTGGAAATTTTGAACGGTGTGGATGATAGAAATAAGTGCTGCTATCTCTTAATTCGTAAGACCCAGATAATAGAAGCTTCAAAAAGTGTTCATCATCTTATATAATGACTAAGTTGTAAAACAACTCTTTATAACAACAATAATTTATTTCTTGTTTTATATAGCCCAAAATCACACAAGGAATGTCTCATTCATTCTTTCAGTGAGAAGCACTGAATCAGAAGATCTCAAGTGTTTGCTAGGTTGGCACAGGGTGAGCAGTAATGATCTGCAGGCAGGAGATTTACAACTTCGTATATCAGCAACAGAGTTTGTCAGGTGATTTGGTGTTACTCAGGAAGGCAGTTATGTTGAGGTCATTGAGGGATGGCTGGAAAACTTTGAACCAGGTCTGTTACTTATTATTCTTTATGTTAAGTGGGCTATTTTTTGCTTTCTGACAGAAGAAAGCCACACTATTTGTAGCACTCTTTGACGCCATGTTCAAAATATTGTGTTGCAATGGTTATGCATTTGTTGAGATAGGTTGGTTTTCTTTCTGATTGTGCTTTCATTTAAGAAACAGAAATATTATAAAAGCACATAATTATTTGGTAGGCATTTTTTGTACTTTCCCTCTTACTTTATAAATTAAATAGCAACAAGTATTACTATTAGGACAAAACAGTAGGGCAATGGTTAGCCGAGCTGTCTCTCAGCTTCAGAGAACTGGGATAGGATTTGGTCCCAGTCACTGTCTGTGTGAACTTTGTAAATTTTACTTGTGCCTTTGACAGATTTGTTTTCCTAGGGAACACTGGTTTTCCTGTCACACCCTAAACACAAATATATTAGGTTTTAGGGCTTTATATATGTGCGCCCTGTGATGGACTGACACACCATCCAGTGTTGGCTGTATTACTGATTTTAACCTTGTGGCTGACTCTGTTTAGGTGGCCTTCAGATCCATGCATCCCTACATTTTGATGACCTGTCAAGTCCCAGCTTTAAATTCTTGCACAGTGTGCATTTTGCAAGGGCTCTCTGTTTTTGTATGGATTTTTCTTTTGGGTGTTCTTTTTTTTTCTACACTAAAATTCATGCCGTGTGATTTAATGCTAGTGTGAATGTATCATATGATGATCTGGTAAACCTGTCCAAGTTCCACCTAAATAAACTCTAATAAGTAGTTTTATAATGCCTGAATGAATGTATGTATGGACAGATATATAGCTCATTCAACAGTGGGCTGGCTCAAAACGTTGCACAGACTACCAAAAGTAAATTCTTCAACTAATATGAAAGTTCACTAAAATACCAAATTACTGTAGCATACAGCAGGTGCCAATGACTTAGTGACACTGAGTCAAAAAATGACAAATTCTGTGGAAAGAACAAACCTCCTGGACCCTGAGGTCCTGGTACATAAAGTTACATTTGAAAAATAAAATAGCTAAAGCAGTGAAAGGCAACCTTTTTCGAGTTGCGATGCACTAAGTTCAAAACTTTTCTTTCGCGGCGCACCTGAGGGACTGCCCATAAATAAAGTCGTGATGACACAATCTATGGATAATTGCCAATTAAAACAGTTAATTTTACAAGTTTGAAAGACATTTTATTAATAAAGGAATTGAAGGATAAATCTTAAATTTAATTAATGTGAACGTTGAGATTGTTTTTCAGCATATATGAGATTGATGTGAGGATCAATTTTCGAAAGACAGACGCGCATTTCCTTGTCGATCATTTGAAGTCTCTCATGTTTCTTAGATTTCATTTCCGTAAGTGTTCCGTTATCTGTTTTTTCAACATAAAATATATTTTTTTAAGCATTATCTTTTTAATCAACCAAAAGTTCAAAAACACTAGCAATTTTAAATATCTTACAAAAGTTTTCGCGGCGCCCCTAGAAAATTCCACGGCGCATTGCCCGACAGTGAGCTAAAGCATGAAGTGCTAATCATTTTTATTTGACAAGAGTTGATAAAGCATCTGAGGGAAGAATACTTTTCTTGCACTGAACATCACTGAATATAGACATATTCTTTAAAAGAGATCATTTTAAAAATGTTAGTGCCTTTCTGCCTCTCACAGTGATCAATTCTTGAAGAATGATGGCATTAACTTTAGTGTAGAAATAAAGTGAGCAGGGCACCCCTCTCAGTTATCACATTCTTCTCAGCAAGGTTCACAGTCCACTTTCATCAACTATCTGGAACTGCCAAAGCTAAAGATGGCAGGGGAGGACATTGAATCCTTCCTTTGGTTTTCAGGTGGGAGTTGTCTTTACTTCAGAAACTGCAGTCGGGTGTGACTTTATGACCTCACTTGATTAAATTACAGACAAGCCACTCAGATTACAAGCTGCTCAAAGGTATCTCAGCTCTGTGAGAAGGCAAGTGGCTGCTAGGACTTATGAAGGTGCTTTCAAGGGCAGTTGCACTAAAACATTTAATCCTATTCCCAGTGATCACTCATTCTTTCCAGCTAACAAGGCAGCAGGGATACATACATAACCAAATATTAATTTAAATTGCTCATTCATCAGTGATTTGCACATGTTTATGGCCTTTGCAGTGCTTGAGAAGTAATTGGCATGGCTTGCATCTGCGTTCAGTTCTGAAAGGAGTGTGCACACCATGCAAAACAAGTCAAGCTTCCTTCTCAGAACAACTTACCTTCACTGTTCCACATGTAACATGATATCTTCAGACATAGAGTCTATTGTTGTTTTCTGAGTACAACTTTGAGAGAAATTTACACTGTCAAAAACAGGCACTCATTGTTTTCATAGACCCCCAATCTTACCACCATACTACTGAGGTTCAGGTCATTTGTATGTCATCTGTGTCTTTGAACCACTGTCTTTTTTTCACTCTTACCCAGGTGCTGCACCTACAAGCCTTATCTGTCAGAAGGCAGACACAGAGGTGATGTGCAGGAACAATGGTCTGTCATTTAGTAATACCTTTGGTATGTCTTTGCAGTGTGTGGAAGTGTGGCTGCAGGAGCAGAGGATGAAGGCGAGTCTCAGGCTGGTTGGATTGAAGGTGCTGCTATTTTACTGTCTGTTGCCTGTGTTGTGCTTGTTACTGCATTTAATGACTGGAGCAAAGAGAAGCAATTCCGAGGTCTGCAGAGCCGCATTGAACAGGAGCAGAAGTTCACCGTTGTGCGAGGTGGTCAGGTCGTTCAGATTCCTGTGGCTGAAATTATTGTGGGTGACATTGCACAAGTCAAATATGGTAAGTGAGCACTGGCTATTCTACAGCAAAGGGCAATTTAGTCTGGAGCCAGTAAGAGAGGCACTTGATTAAAAGTAAAAAAAAATATTTTAACAATGCATTGCTAAGCCATAGAAGAGTAAAATACATCCAGCATCCTGATTATTAACTGAAACTCTATTTCCAAATAGGTGATCTGCTTCCAGCAGATGGAATTTTATTACAAGGCAACGACTTAAAAATTGATGAAAGCTCACTGACGGGGGAGTCTGACCATGTGCGCAAGTCTGTGGACAAGGACCCCATGCTTCTCTCTGGTGAGGAATTTTTTTTTAAACAGTTGAGGCTGCATGTGGGAGTTATTGTCTTCTATGCAGAATCTTTAAGTGACTGATGACCACCAAGTTAAAGAAAGGCTGATGAAGTGATTAATTATAGATAACGAGACACAAGCTAAAAGAGATGAGGCAAAAGAAGAAAGGCTGGAAAAGTCAAGCAATTGAAGAACATCAGCTAGGTGAAAGAGATATAAAGTGGCAGGTGGACCAAGATGAGAAAATAAGAGGCAGGTAAAGTAAGTCAGATGACATGAGATGAGTTTAATCAGTCAAGTCAGATGAGTGTGATGTGAGACAGTTAAAGTGTATAGGTAAAGACAGACAGGTGAGGTGAAGAATATAATAGAAATGTGGGTCAAAAAGCAAGTGAACTGGGATGAGATGAGATGAGATGAAAAGTACCAGGTGCAAAGAAGCAGGCATGGTGAGGCAGGGGAAACCAGATGACACAACAAGAAGCAGGCAAACAAACTCAGGCAAAATGAGTCATGGTCAAATGAAGGAGATAAGAATAAGGTTAATTATGAAATGAGGAGAGCAATGGTAAAATATGAAGTAGACAGGTTGTGGTGGATGGCCGGCTTCATATTCCGGTCCTCACCCCCAGGCCGCCAGGAGGAGCTCTTTCCACGTGAACCACATAAGAAAAGTAAAACATGTGTGGACAGGTAGATGAAAACAGCTTAGAAGAGGTAGCTATATCATGTTACACAAAATGAGTCAGATGCAATGGGGCAAGATGAAAAGGCACAGGTGATGTGTAGGTAATGAGAGGTAGGTGAAGTATACAGTAATGAGTTATAGGAAGTGAAGTGGAGCGGATGAAGCAGGTCAGTAGGGTGAGGTGGTATAGATGTTAAGAAGCAGATGAGGTGTAATGAGATGAAATGAGAACCTGATGTGTGCATGCTGTTGAGTAGAAGCAAGTGAAATAAAATGTGAGGCAGATAAAGCAAGTCAAGCAGAGTAAGCAAAATGACATGAGTTTTAATGAAACAAGCAGGTCATGTAAAGAAGGTGAGGAGAGGCATTTAAGAGTGTGTGAGGTGAAGCATAATTTGATCAGACAATGAAGTTAAAAGTCGTAGTTTGTTATAAATTTCAAGTGAAATGAATGTCACATGGTGAGGCAAGGTGATACCTACTGGGTGACACAGGTGAAGCACTTTAGGTATGTGAAGCAGTTAACGTGTGGAATGTGAAGTATATTTTATAACAATGCATCCTGAAATTATGAAGACTGATGAAGCATAGTTGTCAGGTGAAGAAGGAAAAGAGAGGCATACATTGAAAGGATTTGTGCAAGGTTTACAATTTGTAGAGGAAGGAAAACCATGATAGGTAGGTGGAGCCAGTGATGTCCATCAGATAAAACATGATGTAATGAGATGATGCAGGTGGAGCTCAATGCAGCGAAGCATGTCTGTCCATTGAGGAGAGGCAGGGTCAGTAAACTGAGTACGGCATGTTGACAGGTAGTTAGGGGGAATTAAATCAGGCAGGTAAGGTGAGGCAGGTAGTGTGTTAGATAAAAACACTGGATTGAAAATGCATCAGTTTACTTTTTAGTCATGAGAGGACTCATCAAAACTGTTCATAGCAAATGTGCTTTGTGGTGGTGAAGAATAAAATGAAAGCAACCAACATAGAATGCATGAGTGCCACTGACACAAATGCTTTTCTCATTCCAGGAACACATGTCATGGAGGGCTCTGGGAGAATGTTAGTGACTGCTGTGGGAGTCAACTCCCAGACTGGCATCATTTTTACTCTCCTTGGAGCAGGCAGCGAAGAGGAAGAGAAGAAGGAGAAGAAAGGTAATTTCATATTGACTACAGGGTGAACCAGTGACTGATAGGACCCTTACTCTTTTTGTATAGTAAATAAGTAAGAATGTTGCCTGTCTTAGTTTGACCTCTGGACACAAAGACTTTGTCTTGAGCAGAGTGGCCATGAGAAAAATTTCTGTATAGTCTTTTGCAGCCACACAGATGAAAATACTGTTGTAGTTTTTTTTGTTAAAGTGCCCAAGCACAACAAAGTGCCACTTCATGTTTTCCTTCTGAAAATTTTAATACAGGTGAAAAAACAAAGGATGAAACTCAGCTCTCAGGTACAGTGCTCATTTGGCTAGTGGAGTATAGAGCTGACATAAGCAGGCATGAAAAGGTGCTATCAGGGGGCTACAAGTATCATTTTTTCCTTCTCTGCCCAAGTTCTGAATGATACTTTCTTGCATGTGTGAGGGAGATAGCAGCTGGGTGTGCATTGCTGTACATATGTATGGGCTTTGGTGGGTGGCTTGGCTAGTGTATATCCCTACAAACATCCTATAATGGGAATAATTGACCCCTCCAAGGAGGCTGGACTAGACTGGCTGAAAAGCACAGTGCCCCAATTTTCATCACTTTGCAATTGCAATGGTTTGAAAGCAACCTGTGAATTTAGGGTGGAACAGGGGATTAGTGGAGTTGTGCTGCGCAGGCTGTTGGATTCCTTTGACATTCTCTTGTGTTCACTGTTGTCCTTTTTTATCCATTGCTGCTCGCTAGATCCCTCCCATCCCTCCTCTCATCCCATCTCAACTATAACCACAGATGGCGCAGCGGGTACAAACGCATCAAGTAATGCCAACTTAGTCAATGGTATGTTTACAACACAAAATTTGTCTGTTTGTTTTTCTGTCTGTCTGTCTGCCTGCCTGCCTGTCTGTCTGTTTGTCTGCTGGCTTTCTCCTCTGTCTTTCCCCCCTGACAGTAGTGTGCATGTTTTTAGACCTGTGCTTTCTCCTAATCTCAACAGCAGCAAACATAATATAAGGCATATTGAGTCTTCTTGTGTCACATGAAGCCAGCCACACCAGCAGCAGGAAAACTTCTGAAGCTGCCAGGGTAGTCATAGCCAGTGAACACTTGTGAAATGATGCACTTGGTAGACTGTGGCAATGCCAGCCACTTATTGAATTTTATTTTCTTGGACTGCATGACTGTCCTTCTTCATGAAATCTACAATCAACATTCAATTAACAAGTGCAGAGTTACAGTTTGTCACCCTACTGCCACTCAAAACCAATACCAGTTGATTTTGAGAGTTTCTTACCAGTATTTTACTTGTATGCTTTACTCAAGGTTATCTCCACACATGCTTCTTATCCCCAGCAGTAGGCTGTACAGCAAACAGGACACCATACTAGTTGGGAATTGCAGGACCATTACTTACTTATGAGTGTGCCGGAGGTATAGATAGGTATAGATTGTGTTCTTACATGTTTTCTTGGCAGAAGTTATGCTTGCAAGTACTTTAGGGCCTTTACTGGTAACAGAGTGTATAAATTCTTCACACAGTAAGCTAGTAGCCATGTCCAATTAGAAGGGTGCAAAATATTAGCACATAGCTATAGATACTAACACATTCATTAATCAAAGGCTGCTGCTTTGGGCCACTTGGGAGGGGCATGAAGGGCAGGGGTCTGGGGTTAACTCTTCATTCTGTGTGTTTTTCCTTTTGATTTGAATTCACTGTAATGTCTTTGTGATGAATGCATTCTGTCTGTTCTGTCTGTTGTATGTCCTCATCACAGGTAAAATGCAGGATGGGAATCTGGAGGCCAATCAGAACAAAGGTAATTCACTTTACCCTTTCCTGGCCATGCTGCCCATTTGTTTTGCCCTTACCTTGGTTTGTGTTCCTTTCCATACCCAGCCACTGAATCTGTGTCTTTTGGGGACTTTTGTCCCACATCATTTCCTAATATCACCTCTAAGTTCATGTGTTTTTGTTATATATCTTTAGCACATTGCACACTGCATGAGTTATAGTCACTAGATTATATTGAAATTAAATTGGCCTTAATGACATATGTTAAGAACTGCAGCAGTAAGCATTTAACTTTTACATAGTAGGCCTAGTATATGGAAGAAGTACTGTAAAATGCAGAAGACATGAGTTATACTATATGAGCTGAGCCTGATCTGAATGGTAAGCATCAAGCAAAGGGAAGCAGATACTGCAAACCTGAGATATTCAGAAGTGGTTAATGTATGTTAGCTCCAGTTTTTTCATTTCCCAAACATGCATATTCGGGTATTTATGTGGGGACTGGACAGGTTACATATAAGAAAACATGGCAAGGGTTAAGTCCTGCTTATTTATGTTTGAAAAACACTGAGGATGACGTTTCAAGTTTATAGAAACGGAATACATTTAATTATTTCAACATTAACTCTCAAAATGCTGGAGTTACATCATTGTAAGCACAGTGCTGATCTGCATAACTAGCCCAAAATTACAATATAGTGACTTAGAGACATGTGGCAAATGCCACATAACAGTACGTAGCAGTCTTTCTCAAACCCGTGGGGAGAAAATATAAAGTCAACATATACATAAAAATCTGTGACCCATCTTTACCTGTCACGTCCATGACTAACACTTATCTGTGGGCTTTTTTGTTTAACTCTCTTCTGTTCAGTTTCTGTTCCTTTATAACATAGCTAATCTGCATTCAGTCCTTATCTCTGGACTGAGTCTCACCCAATCCTGTGAAATCTTCAAAATTCTCAATAAACTAGATCCAGCAGAATTCTTTCAACTTAAGTGTGAATCACATATTCAAGTACACCAGTGGAAGTTAAGTGAAAGTGCAATAAGCACTGGAGCCAGGAAGCATTTCATTTTCGCAAAGAGTTGTGAGAATCTGGAACAAACTACAGAGTCATGCAGTTGAAGCAGAAACCTTAACAATCTTTAGGAAGTATCTGGATGAGATACTAGGACAGAGTAGCTATTAGTTAAATAAATGAGCCTGATGGACTGAAAGGTCTCCTCTCATTTGTCAGATGTTTTGTATGTTCTTATGTAAGTTTGTCTTTTACCCTTAGGCATTTAGTTTCTTTGTCATGTTTTGCTATTGAGCTCTAGTCTCACTAATATCTGCTGAACTACAACCTTTGCACACATAAAATCTATACTAATAAAAGGCAAAGCCCTCACTGACTGACTGACTGACTCACTCACTCACTCATCACTAATTCTCCAACTTCCCGTGTAGGTAGAAGGCTGAAATTTGGCAGGCTCATTCCTTGCAGCTTACTTACAAAAGTTAAGCAGGTTTCATTCTACGCGTAACGGTCATAACTGAATCCTACTTATGTACATATATACGGCCATAGCCTGCAGCTTGGTCTCCATGTGAGGCGGAGTTGCGTTCCCCCATCACCACACCTCCCACGTAGTTGGCTGCCTGCCTATATTGCGTCCCCCATACCCACACCTCCCACGTAATTGAGTGCCTGCCCATATAAGGCCGTCCGTCAACAGCAATTCAATAGACATGCTGCCGCTAAATATTCGCAGGCAAATCCACAACTTAATACCAGGAATGCCTGTTAAACATCTTAGATACACGAGTACCAATTTGGGTAGTGAACACTTCGATGAATAAAAACCTGTTATCTTTACAACGGTTGACAAACACGGAATGTAACTTGAACACAACACATCCTCCAAATACGAACCTGATTCAAAGAAATAATGATAATCAAATCCTTGACTCATAAAAGTCACAAAACAATTACATTGACAATCATGTTACGTTATTTTTAAAATGTTTCCTTTTCTTTTTCATAACTTCTTTAACACACTACTTCTCCACTGCAAACCGCGGGTATTTTGCTAGTTTATAATAAGTACATGACCCCAAACCACTTTAGTACAAATACACACAGAAACACAAGTGCCTCCCATTATGTCTAGGAAAAAGATACACTCAGAGAATGTCAGTGAGAGAGAGAGACAGAGTGAGACAAAAGCAAAAAATCTAAAATCAATACGTGCTGTTCGGGCTTTAAAGTATGCAAAGCACCACACGGGAAGCATATCGCATATCATTGAGGAGTTTTATTTAATACGTAATATGTGCTGTGATTGGGTAGCTTCTTAACCATCCGCCAATAGCGTCCCTTGTATGAAATCAACTGGGCAAACCAACTGAGGAAGCATGTACCATAAGTTAAAGACCCATTGTCTGCAGAAATCCGCGAAACAGCGAAAAATCCATGATATACAGTATATTTAGATATACTTACATTTAAAATTCGTGATGTAGTGAAGCCGCGAAAGTCGAAGAGCAATATAGTGAGGGATCACTGTATATATATTGCCAAAAGTATTGGGACACCCCTCCAAATCATTGAATTCAGGTGTTCCAATCACTTCCATGGCCACATGTGTATAAAATCAAGCACCTAGGCATGCAGACTGCTTCTACAAACATTTGTGAAAAAATAGGTCACTCTCAAGAGCTCAGTGAATTCAAGAGTTGTACTGTGATAGGATGCCACCTGTGCAATAAGTCCAATTTGTGAAATTTCCTCACTACTAAATATTCCACGGTCAACTGTTAGTGGTATTATAATAAAGTGGAAGCAATTGGGAACAACAGCAACTCAGCCACAAAGTGGTAGGCCACATAAAATCACAAAGCTGGGACAGCGCATGCTGAGGTGCACAGTGTGCAGAAGTTGGTAACTTTCTGCAAAGTCAGTAGTTGTAGATTTCCAAACTTTGTGTGGCCTCCAGATTAGCTCATGAACAGTGCATAGAAAGCTTCATGGAATGGGTTTCCATGACTGAGCAGCTTCATTGAAACCTTATATCACCAAGTGCAATGCAAAGCACATCACCACTGGACTCTAGAGCAGTGACGACATGTCCTCTGGAGTGACGAATCACACTTCTCTGTCTGGCAATCCGATGGATGAGTCTGCTTTTGGTGGTTGCCAGGAGAACAGTACTTGCCTGACTGCACTGTGCCAAATGTAAAGTTTAGTGGAGGGAGAATTATAGTGTGGGGTTGTTTTTCAGGGGTTGGGCTTGGCCCCTTAGTTCCAGTGAAAGCAACTCTTAATACTTCAGCATATGAAGCTATTTTGGACAATTTCATGCTCCCTACTTTATGGGAACACTTTGGACATGGCCCCTTCCTGTTCCAACATTACTGCGAGCCAGTGCACAAAGTGAGGTCTATAAAGAAATCACTCATCGAGTTTGGTGTGGAGGAACTCAACTGGCCTGCACAGAGCCGATAGAACACCTTTAGGATGAATAAGAGTGGAGACTGTGACCCAGGCCTTCTCGTCAAACATCAGTGCCTGACCTCACAAATGCGCTCCTTGTAGAAGGGTCAAAAATTTCCATAAACACACTCCTAAACCTTGTGGAAAGCCTTCCCAGAAGAGATGAAGCTGTTATAGCTGCAAAGGGTAGGCCAACGCCATATTAAAGCCTATGTATTAAGAATAGGATGTCATTAAAGTTCATATGTGTGTAAATGTAGGCGTCCAAATTCTTTTGCCAATATAGTGTGTGTATCCATAAGTATTTCACAGTGACTCTGTATGCCACCACAGTGGATTTGAAATAAAACACTCAAGATGTGTTTGAAGCGTAGACTTTCAGGTTTAATTTAAGGGGTTTACTAAAAATATTGTATGAACGGGAATGACAGACATATTTGTATATAGGGGGCTCAAAAGTATTTGGACAAACTAACATAATCAGAAATATAATGATAATTTTCAATATTTGGTTGAAAGACTTTTACAGTCAATGACCTCCTGAAATTTGGAACCCATGGCTATCTCCAAATGCTGGACTTCCACCTTACTGATACTTTGTCAGACCTTTACTGCAGCTATCTTCAGTTGCTGGTTGTTCATTGGACTTTCTGCTATTATTTTTGTCTTCAGCAAGTGAAATGCATTTCCAATTGGGTTGAGATCAGTTGATTGACTAGGGCTTTGAAGAATCTTTCACTACTTTGCTTTGAAAAGCATTTGCTTTGCTTTTACAGTATGTTTTGGCTCATTGTCCATCTGTACTGTGAAGCACTGTCCTGTCAGTTTTGCATTATTTGGGTGAATCTCAATGGATAATATAGCCCTATACACTTTAGAATTCATCCTGCTACTTCTGCCAGCATATCATCAATAAACACTAGTGACTGACTTCCATTTGCAGCCATGCATGATCGTGCCATAACACTGCCTCCACCATGTTTCACAGATGATGTGATATGCATCAGATCATGAGCCATTTCTTCTGTTTTCCATACTCTTCTCTTTCCAAAATTCTGGTAGTAGTAGGGTATTGTACTGTTAGCCATTATGGATGCTATGAGAAGTCAAGCAAAATGACATCTTTCTTTGGCTAACTGAACAGATTATAATATGTAAGCTTTAAAGACAGCTCAGGCTCCTTATTCAGGCAAGTTGTAGTGACATCCTGGTACACATTTTCTTTTGTCCAAAGAAAACTGTAACAGAACTGGACAGACTTTTAAAATTTTCTTCTGGCAATGTCTAACCTGCTCTTGTTATGCTTGAGGTTTACCAGTGGTTTACACTTTGTGGTAAACCATCTATGTCTACTTTCATGAAGTCTTCTATATATTATAGACTTTGGCAATGATAACAGCTTGTAAGATATTTTTGGTAAACCCCTTGAATTAAAGCTGAAAGTCTACACTTTAATCACATAATGATCGCCTTATTTTAAATCAATTGTGGTGGCGTACAGAGCCAAAATTATGAAGATTGTGTTACTGTCCAAATACAAGGGATGTTCAAAAAAATTTCCACACTTTTTTAACTCTGTTTATTAAGATTTTCAAAGACAAATTACATCATTTTTTTACATAGTCACCTTCATTTGCGATGCAATTTTCCCTGTGTCGTACCAACTTTTTAATGCTCAATTACTACTCCTCCTGCCTTCACCGTTTCCAACAAAAATATAAAAGTGCAGAAACTTTTTGAACATCCCTTGCACTTATAGACCTGACTATATGTATGTCTGTGTATGTGTGTGTGTGTGTATGTACTGTATGTATGTATGTATAAAATTGTGGCTTAATGGGATACGTTTGGTAGCAGCCCAGAATAACACAAAGTAGGCAAATATTCAAAAATGAATTAATGAAATAAACACAAGGATTTAAAAACAGGCTCCGCACATCAGAGACACATGCGTAAAACACAAAATGGTCCTCATTTCAAAGTTAATAAGCCCTGTCTACAAGTTAGGGTTGCTTGCCTCTTTGCCCGTCTTAAAGTAGTTACACTCTTTCCCATATGTTACATTCCCTGTATAATTTGTTTTGTCTTTCTACTGCAAGTTTAGTTCTCACACCAGCATACATCCAGATTCTAGATTAATGGATCTTTGAGGCTCAAAGTAGATTTAAATCCTGCCCATGGGTCACTTTTGGCCAAGCCCTAAAGTAACATTCAGGATCAGGATGGCCTTACTTTTGCCACAGATACACCAGGCTAGGGATTCCCATGGTGGCCACTGGTGTCTAAACGCATACTGTATCTTTCAGTTTATTTCAATTTATTTAACTGAGGCATGTCTCCAAGATAGTTGTCTTTTTGCCCAACCAGTTAAAGAGGCCTCCTAGCTCCTTCCTTCTTAGCCGGAGGACTTGTGGAGCCCCTGTTAGCTGCTGCCCCACCCGTATAAGGAGTGTTAGGTTTACTGGTTTATTGTTGTCCTGCTGTACTCTGTCCTGCATAAGCATTGTCTTTTAATCCAGGTCACCATTATTTGCCTTTTTCCTGGGTACTTCCAGAGCATCCAGTGCATATACCATGCATTTTGCATTCTGCTGGTGCCTTCTCTTCTGTGTCTTCTCTGCTAGTGCATAATTCATTCCTTTTACTTGGGGCTTACTGGAGTCTGCTTCTAAACTGTAGTACTCTTTCCTTTCCTTTTTTTACATGTGTGACATCAGCTATTTGGTTGATTGTTTTGAATGTCATAGAGTTAGTCAGTTGTGTGGATTGAACCATTAGCACAGTGATATAAAAGTCCAATGCCTTAGCCAATAGACCAAAATACCTACTACTGCTTCACCTGTAGACTTTGATTTTAACCCTTATATGTTTTACCCTGAACTCATTGTTACACTTTTATGTTTTGAACAGTTACCTGAGAATTTTGGATCCAACTCATACCTTTGTACTTTGTTTCAGTCTTACCTGCGGAAGATATGTCTCCAGTTTAGGTTTTAGGTCCCACATTTATCTCTGGAGACTATGTCTATTCCTTACTTTTGGACTTTATGTCTTAACCTCAATATAGAATGTGCTTTGAAATCTTCACACTTTTTTCTGAGAATCTCTGTGAAAACTTTTCACTTTCCTGTGGACTCTGTGTACAATACTTAGCTCATTGTTACTTTTGGAGTCTCACTCCCACTGTCATCTGTGGATTCACTGTCTGCCCAGCACCTGTACAGTTGACATCCCATCCTTTCCTAAGAGGTTTCCCTCATGCTCCAAGTGTACATCTCACTACCCCTCTTCCTTCTTTTAAATGTGAAGTCCGCTTCTAGTTGTTGCCTTTGGTGTTCTTGTCTAGTTCTTAATTGTAACCTCTGTGTCTCACTTTTAGTCATAGATTTTATCTCTTATTTCGCATCTATCCAAGGAGTCCAAGTCTTATCCTTTCTTTTACATCCACACCTTACTCTTCCATGTCCACACACTTTGTCATTATTGTCTCTTGCTTTTACTTGAATCCAGTGTCAGTTTCTTGTGCTGTGCTCATCTTTCCCCAGTACCATCACACTCTTGTGTGGTAATTCTCTCTTTGACTTCATTGGTTAAGCTAAACCTGTTAGACTTTAAAGGTAATACTACAATACTACAGTTTTCATGAGATGCTTGCAACATGGTTTGAGGAAGAGGGAAACAAGGAGTGAGTGAAAGTAGACAAAATCAGCATATAATTAATACCTTTTTACATAATTACAGCCAAGAAGCAGGATGGAGCAGCAGCCATGGAAATGCAACCTTTAAAAAGTGCTGAGGGTGGTGATGGAGATGACAAGGGGAAGAAGAAGGCCAGTACACCCAAAAAGGAAAAGTCGGTACTGCAAGGCAAACTGACAAAGCTAGCAGTCCAGATTGGAAAAGCAGGTATGTGGTTTGACTGAAGTGTGATGGATTGTGGCTATGGAAGTCAGTGGGGGTGGAGCTAATGGATCATGGTGGACATTAGAAGGTGGGAATGGGAACTACCAGGATCTATGAGTATAGAATTGTAGGCTCAGATGAGATATTCATTACACATCAGAGTAGTGCTTTGTTAACACATGCCTGGCTCTGGATTTTCTGTGCCTACTGATGTGCCAGAAAGTAAGGTGCCACAGCATAGGTGATGGGCAGCATCTGACTACATCTGACCTTGTGAGTTACATATTTGTTTAACCTTGGCTTGTAAGCATAAAAATATATCACCAAAAGGTTTACTCATCTTGTTTTTGATACTCTACAGGCTTGATCATGTCTGCCATAACAGTCATCATTCTAGTGTTGTACTTTTCCATCGACAACTTTGTCATCCAGAAGCGTCAGTGGCTTCCTGAGTGTACCCCAATCTACATTCAGTATTTTGTGAAGTTCTTCATCATAGGTGTAACGGTCTTGGTGGTTGCGGTACCTGAGGGACTTCCATTGGCTGTCACCATTTCACTGGCCTATTCTGTTAAGGTATTTGCCATACTTTATTGCTGTGTATCCCCTGAATACTTGACTTGAAGTGGCCAGCAGGAAATTGAAACATGGCCCATGCTGTTTTTTGTGTTTGGTTCAGTTGTTTCTTTTTGGACACAAACTGCCATTCTGTGGTAATCGGTTTAATTTTTCATATATTGTTTGTGTAGAAAATGATGAAGGACAACAACCTGGTGCGACACCTGGATGCATGTGAGACTATGGGCAATGCAACAGCCATTTGCTCAGACAAAACTGGCACACTGACTACCAACAGGATGACGGCAGTGCAAGCATATATTGGAGATGTGCACTACAAGGATATCCCTGACCCTGAAGCCATACCAGCCAAGACCTTGGACTTGCTTATCCATGCCATTGCCATCAACAGTGCATACACTACTAAGATCTTGGTAAGTACCTGTGTGCAGCTGTAAACCAGTTCCTAATATGGCTTTGTTAGTATTATGTTCCTAAGCTGCACACTGCTCTGGTCTCAGAGCTGCAATGAAAAGAGGTGTTATAAAAGTGTGCTTGATCTAAATTAGCAAAGCCCCAGCCACCAACAGAGGTGCTATAAGTCAGTTATCTTGGGATATGTCCTACATTTCTTACCAATTGGAGAAAGCCCATCCCCCTCCACCCCTTCCCCCCACCTTCCCACCTTGAATGTCCGCAATGCCTTCCAAGGACACTAAGAGACATTTCGTTCTGTGCCCTTCTGTGTTAAGTAAAACATAAAGAGACTGAAGAGGAAAGATAATCAGGAGTTTTCCAACTTCCCCATTAACAAACTTACAAACCAACAACAGTTCTGAAAATATTGCTGAGTGGGTGAAGTTTTTATAAGCCACATCAAGCCATACTGGGGATCTCCTTTGTATCTGACAGCCTCTGCTGTTGACTTCTGCAGAGTGAAATTAATCATCTAACCACAAGCACTTATTTTTCACAAAGAGATCACACATGATCACTATATTGTAGCCATCGTGGCTCTTTCTTTCTTTTGGTGGAACAAAGAAGAAGAGCAAAGCAAGCTTTTGTGTTTTGTTATATAAAAGGCCTGCCTGTTGTTATGCAATGCATGCATCGCCCAGGGAAAGGCTTATAAATAGCAATGCATGCCTGTTTCAGGAGCTGGTCTCCTTGGAGCACACATCTGTGGTGTAGAGTGAGCAATGCTCTGCAGGGAGCAAGTGCAGCCACATGGGCTGCAGAATGACAACAGCACAGGAACCCGTTGGGTGCCATTTTCTCCAACTTGTCATATGGAAGCCATTGCAGGACAGGTACTATCTTTGGATTTGAAAGGGGTTCTTTTCTTGCTTCCTTAATCTTATGTCTGCTGAAGAGGATGCAGCCTCCATGCTGCCGCCTAGAATTGTGAACACTAAATGTATGATGTGGGGACTGAAGCATGAATGTAACAAGCCAGCTTGATGAGGCACAGGGAAAATGATTCAATAGATTCTAGATTATTTGCCAGGTCACCTAGTTTGGTATCATCTGTAAACTTAACCAGCTTGTTACTTATATTCCTATCCACATCATTTATATACAGTAGATATTAAAAACAGTGGAAGCCCTAGCACTGACCCCAGTGGAATACCACTCTTAACACCAGCTAATTCTGATAGGGTTCTTTGCACCATAACTCCCTGCTTTCTGTGACTGAACCAATTTTGCACCCATCTACAAACAACACACTGAACTGGCACCTTTTAAAATGCTTTCTTAAAGTCATATTAAATAATATTATATATTCCACTTTGATTATATCCTTTTTTGCTTCCTTATTGAATTTAAGCATGTTGGTAAAACATAACCTCCCTCTTCTAAGCCCATGCTTAGGAGCAAAACTGTTCTTGCCATGTGTTCCTCAATCTTTCCCTTAGTAATTCCTTACATTTATCGACATGTGATGTATGTGAAGTTTACTGGCCTGTAGTTGCTTAGTTCTCCAGTAATCCATTTTATATAACTTGATAATATTTGCCATTTTCCAGTCCTTTGGAATTTCCCTAGTGCACAGTGACTTCCCAAAAAATGCATCAAGGGTTTAAATATGTACTCACTAACCTTCTTAAGAACTCAAGGATAAATATTATCTGGTCCTGGTGATTTGTTTGATTTCATCCTATTTAATGTAAACAGTACCTGTCCCTCTACAGTTTCCAAATTACTCAGTTCCTCCTTAGAGGTCCCATTTACTGCTATGAGGTTATCAACGTCCTTGTTAGAACATTAGAACAATGCAGACATTAAGTCCAACAAAGCTCTCCTGTCCTACCCACTTAATTCTTCTAAAAACACATCAAGTCTATTTTTAAAAGTCTCTAAAGTCCTACTGTCTACCACAATACTTGGAAGTATATTCCATATGTCTGTGGTTCTCTGTGTAAAGAAAAACTTCCTAATATTTGTGTGAAATTTACCCTTAACAAGTTTCTAATATGTGAAGAGCACCTGCTATTTCACTGTGTCTAATTCTTAATTCCCCTTTACTATTCCTTATGCACTTCACCTCCTTCTTGACTTTACTTTTACTACTAAAATACTATAAAAATCTCTTTTGGTCATCTTTTGCCTTATCTGCCATGCCCCTCTCTAACTGACTTTTATCCTCCCTAGTATCCTTCTTAATTGTGGCCCTGAGGTTCTCATACGGTGTAATTCACATTGGAGTTATTAATCTTATGCACTATATACAGCTATTTATAACCCTTTATAAACCCACTATGTTAAAACTGAGTTTTTTAACGTCCTACTAATTCCAAAATGTAGGTGTGTATCTGTCCTGCATTATATGTAAAACATTCTTAAATTTGTTCCATTTCTTCTTGACTGTCTTCACATTTAAAAGCTTGTCCCAGTCTGTCCTACTTAGACTTTGCCGCGTCTGCTCAAAATTTGCCCTACCAAAGTTAAAATTAACAAAACACACAGAACTGTATTATACAGTATTATGGACTACTTGACCCTAGTGGTTCAATCATTTCAACACCCTTAATTCTATCCTGATTATTACAAAATAGTAAATCTAGACAGGCTTCCTTCTGCATAAACAGTTTCTGTTCTTTCTGTCCTTCCTAAAAATGTGTATCCCTCTGTGTTATGCTCATCCCCATCTTTTTCATTTGGCCAGGTTTCTGTTATTGTACAAAATCATAATTATACTCCGCTACATACAACTCCAACTCGTTTGCTTTATTTTTGATATTTTTAGCATTAAGACAAGCTATTTTTAACATGTTACTCATTTTACTTTTGCATTTAAATTTTGAGTTAGAATTTACATTACTGTGTTTTCTTATTTTTACAGTATTGTTTGTTCCTTAATGTATAGTTCTAAACCTGGCTTGTCCTAAACTCACTGCCTCCCATACACTAACTTAAACAGTCCTCAACTAACCTTCTCATACCTTTATGGCTCCCCATCACATTGGTGCCCCTCCCGTTCAGATGTAACCTGTCACAGCAGAACAAATCCCATCTGTTCCAAAAGGATTCCCAATTCCCCATAAACGTAAACCCTTCTACCCTTCACCAAGATTTGAGCCATGTATTAAGCCTTATAATCTTTTCAATCTTACCTACATATGATGGGTATGATAAACTTAATAAGTACCTATAAAGATAAAGATTTGGATAAAACTTAAAGAAAATTAATAGTTTGAAACTATTTTACACACAATAAGCCCAGTGCATTACTTCAAACCCTGAACAGAGACATATATAGTGATTTTTGAATTACAAATTAAGCATATATTCTTTGACACGTGGCAGCTGTTAGTCTTTTCTGTGCTGCTTACATTCACTTACCAGGTAACCAGAAAGGTCTTGTTTGAAAAACTCTGTGTAAGCAACAGATTACTAAATTGACCTGTAAACTTTTGTACAGAAGAGACTCTTCAACTAAACATAGCTCATCAGCAGCTATTCATCCAAAATTTTCAAAAATCTTATCAAGTCAAGGTTTGAAGATCTGTGAAGTACTACTGGCTACTACTGAATCTGGTAAAATTGACATGCCAACTTCATATTTCTTATCATTTTCTAAATTCTGTTATGAACCTTGAGGGCAGTGTCATACAAGCTAGACTCAAGGACACATTGACTTCATGGCATTTTAGCATCACTATCCACCATGTTTTCTTATCTGCTTTACCAGGTTGAGACTAGTTAGATTTTATTTTAAATGTTTATGGAGGGATAGTGGCTGATTGCTCATTGTGCATCTATAGGCATCACCAAATTCCAGCATTTGCATAAATACAATCTTTTTCATCTTTTCATTTCAAGGGAGATTCAGAGGGGTTTCCAAACTCAGCATCTTTCCTATGATGACTTTTTAGTCCATCTTTTGTTTTTCTCCAGCCCCCAGATAAAGAAGGTGGCCTCCCAAAGCAAGTGGGAAACAAGACTGAGTGTGGCCTGCTGGGCCTGGTGCTTGATTTGAAACGTGACTATCAGCCCATTCGTGACATGTTGCCTGAGGAAAAGCTCTACAAGGTTTACACCTTCAACTCTGTCAGGAAGTCCATGAGCACTGTGACCAAGTTGCCAGATGGGAGTTTCCGAATGTACAGCAAGGGTGCGTCTGAGATCATCCTGAAAAAGTGAGTGCCTCTACAGGTGGAGTGCAATATATGAAACACATTCTCCTTTACCTGTTTACCTCCTTTACCTGTGTCTGATTTCAGTTTTTGCAAACCACTACAGGTGCTCACGTATCTTAAATGCAGTAGGGGAGCCACGAATCTTCAGGCCTCGTGATCGAGATGAGATGGTCAAGAAAGTGATTGAACCTATGGCCTGTGATGGCTTGAGAACAATATGTGTTGCATATCGGGACTTTCCAGCAAATCCAGAACCTGACTGGGATAAAGAAAATGACATTTTAACAGACCTGTCCTGTATTTGTGTGGTGGGCATTGAAGATCCTGTGAGACCTGAGGTGAGACATGAGGAACACAGTACAGTTTTATTTTGTGAAACAAAAAGGACAAGCACTGACAATGAACAGCTACTCTGCTGTCTACTGTCTGGCATACAGCGCTTAGGACTGGTTTTGAAGGCCCTGTTGCAAACTCCCATTTCAGTTTCTACAGTAGCCCAAATACAAGTTTAACCCAGGCCTACACCAGCCAGTTCATAAGCGTTGGGCCTGTCATATTTGTAATTTTTACTATTTGGTGGAAAGCGATGAAAAAACCCACATTTGTCACTGATGTTGACTGCTGTTAGCCACATGGATTTATGATATTGCTATGGTTAAAAACTCATTAATGGCTGGAACACCCTTGGCATATCAGCATCTTTTTACTAATGGTACATCATCTGTCCATTTTTTATAGTAAATACCAGGCTTTAAATGTACAAAGCTATTGCACAATCATTTACATGCAACAATTTAAAGATGGGTTACAGTCAAGTTAAGTAGTGCACTTAAGTAAGCTGGAGGTGTTGAACCAGCACTCCTGTGGTTTAACGTGTTGGCCTTACCAATTAGATTACACTGCTTGCCACTACCTGAATATGATTGTGACGATGCGGGTTCGCTGCATGCTTCCATCATCCTCACAGGAGCCCAGAACCTGACACTGTCGCTAATGTCACCGATGACCTTGACAGTAAGGCATAACAAGGGAATGGTACAAAAAGATGCCAAGTGCTTTTATTAAAAACAACCAACAAAACAAAGTCCAAATTAAATAAGTGCAGTGCTTTTCAAATCATTAAATAAATAATCCATAGAAACAGAGGTGAAATTGTGGAGGTTAAAAAATTCAATAAATAGAAAAACAACCCTTTAAAACAGTGTCTTCTTTACCTGGCCGCTCCCCTGCTTCTCCCATACGGGCTTCTCAACAGGAGAGTTGCCCTTTCTGCAACTGACCTCACTACTGTCCGATTGCCTTCCGTTCAGCTACTTTACCGGACCGAGCCATGGGTTCCTCAATGGCCAGGTCGCTCATACTAAGGCTCACCTTCCCAAGACTCCACGACTCCCGCTGTCATCTCAGCCTTACACGGCCAGCCGTCCTCCTTCTCCGGTCACTCCAGCTCCTTGATCACTTCTGTACCACCTAGTGTCGGTCAAACACCAATGCTAGGACTTGCTGTCCAGCTGCCCACGCACTAGTGCTCTCTCTCTCTTTCACACCGGCTTTCTGTTTGCTGCTTCCTGCCTTTCTTCCTGAAACCTCAGTTTTTCTTTCTTTCCTTTTTTCTTCTTCCTTCTTTCTTTCTCCCCCAAACCGGCTTGCGTTTCTATTTATGAAGAGGACATGGCAGCTGTAGCAATCAGCTGCTCCTGGGAACAATTACGGATGTGGACGGTTTCTCACCTGTGCACTTAGGTGAGAAACGCCCACACCACGAATCCCCCTGGAACTTCTTCAGCCACTCAACCACCACGCCCCCTCACTAAGCTGCAAGAGCGACGATTATTTATTTAAAATTGGCCTCTTGACATGAGCTGTGGACCCGCTATACCACAGTGATCCAGAGGGGATAAAGAAGTAGAATGGAATCCACAAATGTTTCCATTACATCCATAGGTGGAAGTTTGTGGCATAGTGGCACAACAGCTAAACAAGAGTACAATAGGTTTAACTTACATGGCTCAAGCACCTCCATCTCTCAGGCAGGATTGGCTGAATATTGTTGCAATTAGTGTGTAGTATTTATTCTCTTCCCATGTTTCTTGAGGCATTCAGGCTTGGTTTCACTTCATGTGAATTACAAACGGTACTTGTCAATTCAGCTCATAATCTGTCATGGTAAGAGTCAGGTAGCTGACATCTAATTAGAGAGGGTGAAAGCGGTGTATACTGCTCACCACATCATGCAGGAAGGATTGTGAAGACTGTCTTTTAGTACAAAAGACTACACAGATGCAGTTTTACACCAATGCAAGTAAAATTTACTCAATCTGAAGATATGTTATTTAAAGCAGAAATAATCTTTGATCTATTATTTAAATCCAGTTAATGAACATAATGTACAATAAATAAGCAGTGCTATGCAGTTTCTTTGTGTAGTAACATTAGAACACTCTAGATGAGAACAGGCCATTCAGCCCAACAAAGCTCTCCAGTCCTTTAATTTCCATAATTTCTCATGTGTTTTATTAGTCAAATTTATTATTTTAAACTGACAAATTATACATTGACTAAATACCTAACAACAGATATGGTATCACTAGAGCCACAGTTGAATCAGAAATGGCAGCAAGAGGTTCCATCCTTACTGACTTGCTAGTTAATTGCTTAGATCTCTCTGAACAACTCAGAGGCTTTAGGGGCAGGGCCTCTTTTGCAGCTTCTCTCTCTTATCAACTTGGATTTTTTCAGGTACCAGAAGCCATCAGAAAATGCCAGCGTGCTGGAATCACTGTGCGCATGGTTACAGGAGACAACATCAACACGGCCAGGGCTATTGCCATCAAGTGTGGTATTATTCACCCAGGAGAAGATTTCCTGTGCATTGATGGGAAAGAGTTCAACCGCAGGATCCGTAATGAGAAGGGCGAGGTGAGTGGTGAGTTGAAATGAAACACTTTGTCCCCACTGCTGCCCTCAATTTTTAAATCTTCCCCAACACTATCTGATCCATTTGATCCTTCTCTTGCAGTATTTCCCCATTCCACAACCTGACCAATCAATAACTACCATAGGTTTTGCTCAGGGGAGAATTCCTGACCTTCACTGACCTATTGTACCACAAGCCTTCACAATGTCACTGCTATACAGTTTGTTGTGTGTACACCAACTGTGAAAGATGCCCCACGTCAGCTCTGTGGCTTTTGTTCACACAACGTCATGTTCCCTGTCTTTTTTGGACTGCTCAGTTACTTGCTGTCATGAAAAATCAATAGGCCTCTTGCTTGACTGGCACATAGCAGGACGGGATACCCTTAGGCCGGGTTTATACTTCACGTGACGCGACGCATGCCGCAGCAGACGCTCCTGCTATGCAAGTGTTTTACAGTTTATACTTCCGCGCGTACTTTACGTAAATCTGGAGGAATCCAGCAGGTGGCATTGCAAGATTTTATCACAGTGAGAATAGGTTTGGTTTCTCTGTGTTGTGAATTGCCTGGAACAGCCATTAAATTCCAATGACATCTTACCGCAATATCTCTGAAAAGGATGTTTAATGA
This sequence comes from Polypterus senegalus, assembly GCF_016835505.1. Lineage (NCBI taxonomy): Eukaryota > Metazoa > Chordata > Cladistia > Polypteriformes > Polypteridae > Polypterus > Polypterus senegalus. Next base: position 37,725,572 of record NC_053165.1, read on the forward strand.
TTAAATCCATCAATCCAGGGATGTGTCCATTCCAGCCAGTATTGGGCATAAGGCAGAAACAATCCCTGGACGAGGCATCAGCTCATCGCAAGGTGAATACAAGCACTCACACACACTGGAGTCATTTTAGCGGCACCAAATCCCCAAATCTGCATATCTTTGGAAGGAAACCAGAGCACAGTGTGGAATCTAAGCAGGAAATACCAGCAACATGACTCCCTGCGAGAGCTACTGCTCTGCCACCGTGTCACCCCCATGTATGTAATTAGTAATAGTATTCATTATTTAAATGAAATTAACGATTTATCTGTAAAATGTAACATATACACTTTAATGCATTTCATCATGAAAGTGATATCAAGTACTGTATAAATCTAAAGATTCTAAATTTGCTGAGAGTTGGAATATCATACATTTAATGTATTCTGTGTGGTGATCTATTGCTATTTGCTGTAGTGATTAAAAACTGGGATGGCGTTTACGACGGTCTACTTTAATGATAAAGTAAATTACGAGGTTAAAATGGACATTTCGAGATTAAAGCCGAAATTTCCACTTTAATCACAAAATACTCCTTTTCACCATGTCCTTAATTTTTTTTCTCAGTGGCTCAAATATAGCACTGTACAATATGTTGCTGTTGTGAAGTAGAAAAAAAAAATAGGGCACAAAAGATGGTATGTGAGACTTTTAAAATGTATCATGTCACTACGATCGGAAATATGAGACGCTTGAATATAAAAGCAACACAAATGCATCTGTATATCGGCATTTTGCTTCACCACATCGAACCATTCATCAAACATCGAAGTGCGCACATCGATCCCGTAGGATCCGCATAGAGGCTTTCTGTCACAAGTAGATAGTAAACAGAGGCTCTGACATCACGTTCCGTCTTTGAGCACACTGTGCCCCCTGACTTTTTGCTGGTACTGCAACTCGCATACGCATCATGTTAATTTCTCAGGACCTGCTCAGAGGACACATCAAATGAACGCTAGGAACGCGTGGCGGCCATGATGCGGGCGTGTACATGTTCTGAGCGTGAAGTATAAACGAGCCCTTAAGGGTGAATCTGCATGGTATGGTCTCTGTTGAAAATGTTTGTTTTTCCTGTGCTTGTGTGTGTTTTTCTCCAGGTACTCTGGTTTTCTCCCACATCCCCAGAGATGTACAGGCTATTAGTGCTATAATAGGCCTCTTATCCTGTATTAGATTAAGAGGGATTGATAATGTTTGCTATGTTAAAAAGAACGTTCTATTTGTCATATCCTACAGGTATATTACTACAAAAAAAAGTTTCAACGGCAGGGATATATTTTCCAAATTCATTGTCCATAGTGTGTTGTATTGCATAGAGTATGAGTCTTAAAAACTGCTGAACAGAGTACACCTTCCTGTATTCACCTCTTGTCATTTCTTATCCCTTTTCCATGTTCAATACACCTTCATTTTTTGTCGCATAATTTTCCTTTTCAGGTTGAACAGGAACGCATTGACAAAATTTGGCCTAAGCTGCGGGTGTTAGCAAGATCATCTCCTACGGACAAGCACACCCTAGTGAAAGGTAGGATTCGCCAGGTTTATGTTACATATTACACCTGGCTTACATCTTAACCACAGTCTACTTCTGTTACACAGGCATTATTGACAGTACAATGTCAGACCAGAGGCAGGTGGTAGCTGTCACTGGTGATGGCACAAATGATGGCCCTGCACTGAAAAAAGCAGATGTTGGCTTTGCAATGGTAAGTTCAAAAGACGGGATGTGCTTCTACTCACACATTAAAATGGTGACCAGAGTTGGTGCTAGACAGCAAGGGAGTTCTTGTTTGTAGAACAGAGAAAAACACTGTGGATGTTTTGAATGTAATGTTTCTGGTTGAATCGGGCAGAGCACCAAGAAAAATCTATACAATATAGTACTCACAAGATAGGCTGCCAGCATGAAAGTGAGTCTGAATTGAAAGGCTTTATTTTGTAGTACCTTACAAAAAATATCCAACAAGTTAAATTGCACAGCAGCAAATAAGACAACTACTAGGTTCTTGAAATAACCTCCAACTAACCTGCCAGTGGACTGTTTTTTATATAAACCTTGGAACAGGACATTTCCTACAATAAGGTTGAACTTTTACAGATCCGTAAACAAGTAACTAAAAGGATCATTCAATTTAAAACGCATTTACTGTAAGTAGTCCTACTATACTACAATGGACTTTGTTGGATGGCTGAAAGATTCTGGACATTTGAAGCCAGGAAACATCTCAAGTTTGGCGAATGTCTGGAACCGTCTGGCTTTGTGTGTGTTTGATATTAAGAGATACATTTTTTTCTGAATGACAGAAAATGTTGAGATATTGGATGTAAGACAATAAGAGAGTGGTGGGCATTGGGATGTATAGGAATGGTGATGTCAGAAGACATGTTTACCTTAAGGGTAGTGGGAATGATGAAATATTAAGAAAAAAAAATAAGTTTACTAGACACAGGTGTAAGGTAAGTACTTTTTAAATAAAAGTCCCAGAAACTGCCAATTAAATAGAACCTGAAAATGTGTTATGAAGTTATTACAGTCTAAGTTTGAAAAATATATACCAGAAGTATCAAATTTGGACTATAATATAAATCATAAAGCAAGCAGCACATCTATAAAGGCAACAACAGATTTCATAAATCTGTAATTACTGTTTCATATGCCAGCTACTCAGACATGAATTTATCAGAGAAATCATTAATGTAATTTAAGTAATCCTATTTTTGGATCTCAGGCATACAGTATATCGAGATTGCCAAGGAGCAAAAGACCTGAGACAAAGGTGAAACCTGAGAAACATTATAATAATGACTAGATCTGCAAGGAGTGCAAGATGTTTGCAGAAGTGCTAGAAGGTAGATTTAAGGAGACTTGTAATGTGGTAGATATAGTGAGATGGTAGGATGGTGGATGTCAGAAAAAATAATTGAACTACTTGACAGTATTAGATGACAGACATTGGGAGGCATAAGTGATTTACCAGACTAAAACTGCAAGATAAAAGGAAACGACTGAGTTGATGCTGTCTCATATTTGTTCTGATGTGCAGGGTATTGCTGGTACAGATGTGGCTAAGGAGGCTTCTGACATCATCCTGACAGACGACAACTTTACCAGCATTGTGAAAGCTGTCATGTGGGGTAGAAATGTTTATGATAGCATTTCCAAGTTTCTTCAGTTCCAGTTAACTGTCAACGTGGTGGCTGTCATTGTTGCCTTTACAGGTGCTTGTATAACTCAGGTGAGACCCTTACAAGTGCATGCCCTGTTATTTTGTCTTTATGCTACAGTTACCTTTAGGGATGGTTGCCTTTCCAATATCTGGTCACTTCATATAAGGTGAGACTATCTAGGAAGGTTTAGGACAAATTACAATTGAGAGCTGGTGAAGTATCTTTTCTGACTGATTTTGTAATAAATTACAAAACAATGACACCTAGTGGCAAAGAATTCCTGTGAAAGCATTTTCAAACACTACTTAAGGCAGTGTTTCCCAGCCTCGGTCCTGTGGGCACACTGTGGCTGAACACAGACTCAGTCGAGGGGAGCTACAATAGCTACAGATTTTCATTCACATCATTTTCCTATGTATAAACAAGAGCATACAATTTAATGAAATAGCTTGCCTTCATAATTTCTTACCTAAGTATATTTTACTTCAGTAAGAAAAACATCTAAAGGTTGGTTGACAGGAGTGAACTGGTACCTCTTAACCCCACTGTTCTCCTCTCTTTTTCATATAAAAATATCTGCTTAATATGAATTGTGAATTGCCAGCTGTTTAAGAAATAAAGGAAGCAAGTAACATTAACATTTAGTTAAGCAAATCACTTGTGCACCAAAATCTGTTACTACAATACATACTTTCCAGAATTGAATCTAAAAGTATAGTACACACTATTAGTAGCTTCTTGGAGTGCACATCTGAGGTGGGTCTAATCAAATTATAGTAAGTCTGCTTATTAGGAACTTAGCTACAGTCTTTGAAAACCTGTGAATACTGTGCAATTCCAAGATTGTTTTGTTGTCTTTACCTTAGTAAGGATTGGTGGAAAGGCCAGTCTCACAACAAAATGTCCTCACTGTGTCCTTTTAAATTTGCCAGGACTCCCCACTTAAAGCTGTCCAAATGCTTTGGGTTAACTTGATCATGGACACTTTTGCATCCCTGGCTTTGGCTACTGAACCCCCAACAGAATCTCTGCTGATGAGGAAGCCGTATGGTAGGAACAAGCCTCTAATTTCTAGAACAATGATGAAGAACATCCTGGGACATGGTGTATACCAGCTTATCACAATCTTCACCCTGCTTTTTGCAGGTTAGTATGACTGAAATCTTCTGTGTAGGGCAACTGCAAAAAAGAAAGAATTTTCAAAACACCTCCACCAGGTGGTCTTGCTTCAGTGCAGATTCTAAATCACATGCATGCAGATGTAAATCTATATTATAGTCCTAGCTTAGTGATCCCAATTTCACTTCTCAATTCACATCACAGCTGTTATCCTTTCCCAGTCCTGACACCAGCTCTGGATGTTTTCCCACTTCCAACTTCAAAATCTGATGACTCTTTATATACTTTCAGCCATTAATTCATTTTTTTGTTTCTTGTTTCATGTACGGATGTTTTTTGTTGTGTCCATTCAGTTACTGTTTTACTTATCTGTCATAATTCATCATACATTCAGACTCCTCCTTCTTCTTAGATTATGGCTATCTGTAACTTCAGTTCATGCATTATTTCCTTATCCACTTCGGGTGCTAATATGCCCTCCTAGCCCAATAAACCACTCTCCCACCCCACCCCTCCACCCCATATGGATGTTATTTGTAGGAAGACAGAATTAGTATATAATTTTCTGATGCACGCACTCAATTGTATCTTCTTTTTAATTTTCTCAGTTTAACATCCGATTCAGTTTCCTCTTTAAGCTTATGCACAGTTTTCCCTTTCCTTTGATGTTTCATATACTAACTTTAACTTAGATTCTCCTTCACTTACCAGTTAAGTCATTAACTCATGTAAATGTTTATATTTCATGTTATTTTCCTACACCTATGCCGTCTCAGATTCGCCTTCTCCTTTGCCATTTAAGACACCATTTTTCCTCTCCAAATTCAACTTTAAAATGCCTCTCATTTCTTCCTTCAAGAACTGATCCCTTCTTCAGATTGTGTCATCTTTTTGAGTACAGTCTATAACTGCCTTTTCTTTTCAAGTCTACATGATATTTCTTTCCAAATTAAACAATGAATTAATTTCAATTTCATAGAATGTTTTTGTCCCTCATTCAGACTAGGTCACAGATGCCTTATCTCAGTTGAGATACAGATACTGTCTGCTGAGCTACCATGATTAATTTTTTTATTTTTAAGGTGAGAAGGTTTTCAACATCGACAGTGGCAGGAATGCACCACTCCATTCACCTCCTTCAGAGCACTACACTATCATCTTCAACACTTTTGTCATGATGCAGCTGTTCAATGAAATTAATGCCCGCAAGATCCATGGTGAGAGAAATGTTTTTGATGGTATCTTCAGGAACCCTATTTTCTGCGGAATTGTGCTGGGAACTCTTGGTATTCAGGTAAATAGAAGCTCTTATTTGTTCTGCCCTTTGACAAGTAGCTATAGTAGACATTTGCCATTTTGATTTTAATACAGTACCATTAAGATGGTTGTGTCTCGCTTTCCACACATTTGTTTGTTTTTGTTTCATTCTGTGACTTTCATTTTATGCATGTCACAAATTCTGTGCACAGTTTGATTGGCTCCCATGTACTTTTTCTTTGATCAAGTAGCTGTGGTATTGGTTGAGGAGAAAGTAGACATATAAGGCATATTTTCAAAATAGAACAGCAGTCTACAATCCTTAGAGAAGACAATCTGCTTGTCAAAGTTCCATTTTTGTAGAGAGCAGATGTTGCTACCTGCCTTGTGCACCATGAGTCAAAAGAACAATTAGTCCTCAGAGTATAGTCCACAGAGAGCTATATGATTGGTAAAGCCAGTGAGTGTGAACTGCTGTGACCTTTTCCATCCATGCAATCTCCCTTGAAAGCAACAACCTAGATTGGAGTATCATCAGGCAATACTGGGGAACTCAGCAAACTCGCATGATTAGTAACAGTGAAGACTGTGGTGACTCTTGTGAATTATGTGAGTTCACCTGCTGTAACAGACCAGACAGGAATGTCATTTGATAGGTTAAAATTGTTGTTGACTGCAGAAAGACACATTAACAGTGGAGGAGACTGACCTTTGGTGGCCCACTCTGATCACACAAGTTCATTTGCCAGAATAGTCCAGACTAGAATGTCATCATGTGATGGAACAATTTTGTGAATTACAGAAAGCTACGCTATCAGTAGTGGTGGATACTAACCTACAGAGATTCTTTAACCATGCAAGTTTTCTTGCAGTAAGACACAAGACTGAACAATCATCCATCCATCCATCCATTATCCAACCTGCTATATCCAAACTACAGGGTCATGGGGGGTCTGCTGGAGCCAATCCCAGCCAACACAGGGTGCAAGGCAGGAAACAAACCCTGAGCAGGGCGCGCACACGCACACGCACACACACACCTACACACCAAGCACACACTAGGGAAAATTCATTCAAGAAAAAATACTGTGAGCATTGTGTGGTGGTGGGGGGCATATAACAAGCAATGGCGGAGAGTGAGCTGTGGTGATCCACTCATGACATCCCCATTCTTCTGCTACAACATACCAGACTAAAACACCATGAAATAGGTGAATAATGCTGTTTACTTCAGTCAGTCACATGATCGTCAGTAGTGGAGGCTATTTTTTATTCACACTAGGTTTGGTGGCTTAGACTGAAGGTCTAACAATTTGGTTGCCATCATAAACTAGCTTTTGGAAGGGACCACTTTTGAACATTATGGTAGACACTGTTGTCTTTTTTGTTGTATTTTTGCACATTCTTTCCTTTTTATTTCTGCATACAACCCCTTTATGCTTTTTATTCAGTGTATGTGCTATTTTAAACAAAGAGGGCAAATGTAACTATTTATCAGTGTATTTATTGAAGGAATCTAAGTAATTAGCATTAGGCTTCTGCTAAATTGTAATACAACCAATATCTTTCTTGTATTACCACAGATCATCATTGTACAGTTCGGTGGAAAGCCTTTCAGCTGTTCACCATTGGATATTGACAAATGGCTATGGTGCATTTTTTTGGGCTTAGGAGAGCTGGTCTGGGGACAGGTAACAGAGTACATGACATCTGTACTGTACACCCATATCCCTAGTTCTGCCCCACTAACTCCTTTTGAGTATTGTCTTTACAACCTAGACCCCATAATCTCCCCTTCTCTTCTGGGACAACTGGCATTGTGCATTGGCATACTCACCAGCTACCAAGTTACCAGTATTCCTGCACTGTCTTTCTTTATTTCAGGTCATCACTACAATTCCTACCAGTAGGTTGAAATTCCTAAAGGAGGCAGGCCAGCTGACGCAGAAGGATGAAATGCCTGAGGAGGAGTTGAATGAGGATGTAGAGGAAATTGATCATGCAGAGCGTGAACTACGGCGTGGGCAGATCCTGTGGTTCCGGGGTCTCAACAGGATTCAAACTCAGGTAGCAGATTCATGCAAGACTCTCAAAAAGAGGAGAAATGCAAGTCCCTGGACAGGTGGGCCAGTGGTCCCATCAAATACCTGTCTCTGCCTTGTCTAAGTCTCCTTGTCTCCTCCATTTCAGATTCAAGTAGTGAACACTTTCAAGAGTGGCGCTTCCTTTCAGGGGGCACTAAGGAGACAGTCCTCCAGTGGCAGCCAGCACCCAGACGTAGCCCATAACTGTAGCCCTAATCACGTGTCCTTGTCAAATGCTCTGTCCACTGCTGCAGGCTGCCGTGAGTGTGAATTCCTAGTGGTGCCATCAGCAGAGATGCCAGCTTCTGGCATAGATGCCGTGGCATCTATCACTCACTGTCTGTCACAAACTCTTGTTTGTCTGTCTCAATGTCCAATGTCTTTTTTTTCCTATAGAGGGCTAAAGATCCCTGGACTGAAGGAGGGAGTGAATTTCAGGTTGTGAGTCCAAAATGATTGTCAATAAAATATTCCAAAAAAGATTAAAAAAAAGAGGCTGCCTGGGTAAGCATTCAGCTAGGCATTCAGCAAAGTGAACGACAGGAAATAGTCATATGTGGGTCTGTCCTCTTATGAAAAATCATGCAAATTGCATGAAATTAAATGAGAATTATGGTAGGACAATAGTGTATGCCACAGAAGTAACCTCCAGGACAGTAGGATTGCCCACTGCTGCTTTTCAATTTTATGTCTTACAGCTACATGGTTTTTCTTTAAGGTTAAACCAGTGCCACCTGTGGGACTCTAGTGTTGAATGACTGGACGTGTCTAGTTTTCATATATTACATGGCTAGTCTTTTCTGGCCATTAGACTGACCACCCCAACACCATGGAGTCCCTTGTCTTTAAGGGCCACAAAGTTCCTTTTTCAATCTCCTTATTAGTCTGAACTTTTTGATAACTGAATACTGCTGTATCTCATGATGTGGGTGCTCTAGGGGGTCACAGGAACCTAGAGTCTCAGGGTCCTGCTGTCCTCTTGTTTAATACAAATCTTCTTTAGGAAGTGGAGACAACTGGAGGTCCTACAGTCGTCTGCTCACTTCATTGTCTGTTATGTCTGTCCCAGTGTAGTCCAGTGTGTGTTGTTTTCCATCATCTGTTCAAGCCCTCATGTGACCTACCTCATTGTGCCCTACCTCATGGGAGCATGTAGATGACACATCCTAAATAAGAACCCATGGCAAGTTAGCAGTTTAAGGAAACTTGTTCCCCTGCCTCTCTGAGCACAGGGCAGAGAGTCAGGAGGCCAGCAACTGGCACTCAATACATGCCAGCCCAAGCCACCTGTAATCCAACAGATGGCACCATTGCTCCACTTTAGCTTTCAGAAAGATGAGAGATGGACAATATCAGTGGCTTTGTTTGAAAGTGCATATAAGTTGGTCATCCTTTGTTTCTATCACACATTAAAAGTTCCATTAAAAGATACAATATGATAAATAAGGAACAAGTAATAATATAGTAATATAGAAAACAGCCAGGACAAGACAAGGAAAGAGGAAAGGTGGAAGGCCAAAGTTAAGTAACCGACACTTAAAGAAAATAAACAGAAGAGACAAGGCAAGTTTTCAGCCTAGATTTAAACCTTAGGAAATTAAGAAGAGAGTTTCAGAGAGAGAGCACCACATATTTGAATACATATTTGCTGAATGTCACATAGCTTTTGTTGGGGGAAAACCAACTAAGCCAGACAGCACAGGATCTTGCCATTTTACACAAGAAGTTCTCTTTCAAAGAGATTAAGAAAGTTCATTGCTATAGTGTTGAGCCAGGGCTGTGATAAGGTAGTAAACATTTGCCATTAGAGATGAAGAGGTCAAATTAGAATCTGGTCATGTTTCTTATAGGACAGAATGAAAATTCAACAACAGGCAAGATGTGAGGCATAGTTTAGCCCTCAATCAGAGGTCTCCAATGTTGCTGAAAGATGAGGATTATGATGATGATGAGTTGCTATATTTTAATCAGTAGTCATATGAGAGAAAGTGTAGAACCTTTTTAACTGTACCAGAGATCCCACATAATAGGTCAGAAAATGTATGTACATCTGAGGTTTTTCTAGTAAGGAAGACTAGTTTTGTGGTAAGGTAGTTGCATTCACTAATCATGCCATTTGCAAGTGATATGTTGCATATCGATCAACACATGCAAGTAAAAATTACACTATACTCTGTATACCTGAGAATAAAGACCCTATAAACCTGTCTTTTGGAAACTAGCAATGGCTTGTGGAAAGTGTTTACAAGTTTAAATGTAAAGCCAAAGATCTTGACTTTGGCTTACATGCATCAAAGAGTAATAATTTTCTGGATATTATTGACATATCTGGAACAGCAGATTATGGAAGGAATCACTGAGGGGGTTATGCATTCACCTTCAGATATGTCGAGATGTAGGAGTGCAGCAATTATAAGGGGGTTTTGTGGTCAATAACCAGTGTTGTAGAGATGTTCCCATGTGCTGTTGTGGTTGATGCCTCTAAAATCAGGAAATGGTCCTTCATAATGTCAAGTTGAAATTAGCAATAGACAGAGGGGTATTTTTCATATGAGACAGGATTGGTGGATTTCAGATTGTAGTAGTTGTTTGTGCAGAACAGGTGTGAACCCTGTACTAAAGCAGCCTTCCTGCTAGCGATGGATTGATATTGAGAGAAGCATAATGGGCATTAGACCTTAAATACATGGAATTATTATTTAGGGGATATAAGAAAAGAGAGAGGGCACCATTGTGCACATTCCCCAGTTGGCAGCCATGGATATGGGTACATAAGTAATGCCAGTGTTGAGGTTACAAGCTGATACAGGCCTCTAGCTGAGTGCTTGCCCTGGACATGCCCACTGACTTGCCCGCATGACCCCCTTTGTTTGCTTGGCTTGTGCACTTGCTGCCTGTTCCATTCTGCGTTGTCTTCGTGCAACTGGCATGTTATTAACACACCTTTCCTCTAGGTGTCTCCTCTTTGGATCGTGGCCTCCATTTCCTCTTCTGTTTGCTTGCCTATGGCTTGCTGATCATTGCTCTTCTTTTGCAGATCCGTGTGGTCAAGGCCTTCCGCAGCTCTCTCTATGAAGGCCTGGAGAAGCCAGAATCCAGAACCTCCATTCACAACTTCATGACGCATCCAGAATTTCGAATAGAAGATTCACAGCCTCACATTCCCCTCATCGATGACACAGATGCTGAAGAAGATGGTACATTAAAGCATAACTGTAGCCAGTCATCATCTCCGAATAAGAACAACAATGCCATTGACAGTGGCATCAACCTGGCCACTGACACAAGCAAATCAGCCACGTCGTCAAGCCCAGGAAGCCCGCTTCACAGCCTGGAGACGTCGCTTTAGCCGCGGCTAGCCAGGAGAAGAGGGTGACCGCTCCTGCATGAATGTATCTTCCCCAGCGTGGGTAAGGGGAGAGGAGCGGCTCTCCCCCTTTCCTCACATGCACAGTAGATTTGCACCGGTGCATTTTTCTTCGTTGTCTCATGGCATGTTGCCTTGTTTCTGCTTGAATGGCTCTCAGCGTGTCCTGAAGAGAATGTAACCCACCCTTTAAACCAAACCAAACCCCTACCTCCCCCAAATATCACACCCACTGGGCCCGGTCCCTGAATACTCTGCCTGCACCTTTTCTTCACTACTCATACAAGCCAAGTTGTATCATCATGAGAAAGACTTAGGTGCAAGTGCAAACAGCTTTGCATCTTGTGGATTAGGAAGTGCGCACCTGCTTTTCTCCCCACCCGCCTGCCCACCCACCTGTCCCGTTCTCACTTACTTACTTTGATGTGCTTCTGTGTGATTTCTGGCCAGCTTGTCTTCCCTGCACTCCCCCCGACTCCCAGAGGTGCTCAGAGCGGGTGGAAAGAAGCGACTGCCACTTTTTGTAACTCCTGCTGGCGCTGGGCATGGGCCCTGCAATATTCTAGTGAGCAGCATGAGCCACATCCGGGCAAAGCACTTTGTTCATTCGTCCGTTTTTATGAATTTTTTATCTCAACGATCTTGTAAATAAAGAGGTGGATGTCTGTTCATTTACTACTATGCAAAAGATCATGCTTTCCCATGGTGACTTCCTGCCTGCTGTCTAGCGCCACGCCTGCTTTTATAGTCCAAGGACAAAGAAGAACTTGACTTTTGCTGCTTTGTTCTGCCAGCGAGGTGTCTGAGGAAATGGCAGACCCGCAAATAAAATGCCGGGGCAGCGTGAGCAATAACAGCCTCTCTTTGCCCACTGGCTTTTATTTATTTATTGTTTTCTTTCTTTCTGTGGCTGATAAAGAAAAAAATATGGAGTAAGTTTAGTGGAATGTGCCTTTTCTTTCCTGTGCGAAGAGCAATTGTGAAGGGTTACTGGTACCAGTAAAATAACAGGCCAACATTCAAGTTTACCTCAGGAGGATACCCCCCCTCACCCACTTGCTGTTGAGCTCTTCTGGTGGTGTTTACACAATGAGAGGCCCTACAGCCTCAGACTCCAAGTCTACATTAGCCATTTCTGGACTCCTATGGCATAGACAGATCAAGGCTGTGATGCCTATACATTTAACAGTCGTGCTTTTGGGTACATGTTAATACCATCAGAGATAACATTTGGGGACTATAAAGTGCTCTGTGACCAGATTTCTAGAAATCAGTCCTTGAAACCATTTGGTTTGTTAGCCTGCATAAACCAATGCAATGTCATGGGGATACAATTGGGCACACTTACAGCGTGATACCCACCCAGATTCAGATTTATATGTTTTAAAGTAACCACTCGGTATAACCTGCATGTCTTTATGATGTGGGAAGAAACTGGATCACCTTAAGAAAAAAAAAACACATAGATACAGGAATACTGTGCCGACTCCACACAGATACTGACAGAGATTTGAACCTAGGAGTCTGGAGATGTGGAGAAGCAGGGCAAACCCTAAGATCACACACACTTTAATATGATGAGGCACTCCATGAATTGGTTAGGAACATTTCTATCTTTATGTTGAAAACATAAATGTTACATAAAGAGCTCATGATTGTTTAAACTGTAATTCCTACAATCGTGATCAGCATCTATATTTATATATATATCTATAACGCCAGCTATAAATTTCAGCCTAGTTCCTATTTAAAATTGTGGCCTATGTTTTTCAGCCTCACTACTGAGGTGTGAGTGCCACCTTGTGGCCTTTCTTCACTAAACATGCTATCACTAAACTTGTTCAAAACTTTATCCCCTTAACTGTCCTTTTATCAATGAAGCCCAAATAAATAAATAAAGTTAGATATTAACCCCTTCCCTCTTACCTCTCTCAGACCTCTTACACACAATTAACTGGTGATTTAATTTGCTAGCTGGAGTGTTTGGATGCTGGCACTGCAACATTTCTTTAGCTCACAGCAGATTATGAGGTAGCACAATGGGCTCCTTGTTCTGTACACTGAAGTGTGGTAACCAGCTCCTACCGAGCTTGCACATAAGGTACTTGTAGCCTGCCTGCCCCAAGTGTGTACAGTTCACCCTATTGGGCCTAGACAGTAAGGACTTATGCTTGATTAGCATGGACAAAAAGCTTATGAACATCTCATAGGCATTGCAATTCTGGGCAATGGAACTAGTAAAGATGCTGCTGCCCAGCATAATGCTCTGAGAAAGAATTCTTTCTTTATCTGAGGCAAATTACGTCTCCTAAAAGCCCAGCATGAGTGATGTGCCACAATCTGAAACCAATCAAACAGCCCATCTGTTGCATGGAGCAAAGGAATACAAAAAATAAGAACAAGACACCAGACCAAAAATTCAAGTAGTATGATAGATGATGTTTCATGTGGAATGCTACCACTTGGGGGAGCTGTTTATCTAAAAAAGGAAAGAAATCAGTGGATTTTTTTTCTGTTCCCAATTTGAAAGGAGAGCTTGAAGAGAAGGGTCCTGTTCTTTGGAGTGAATAGCTGGCTTCTCCTGAATCATCAAGGAAAAATCCTGGACCTATCCTGGAGTGTTATCTGCCTAGAATCTGGGCAGCAAACACAAGGAACTGAACAGGAATATAATGTCCGGGGAGAACAATCTGCTGTCACCTTCAGAAAGCAAGAATTACGGCAAATGCAGCTGGCTATTTCATTATCTTTCACTCAGGCTTAAAAAGCATGCATGTTCTTTTTGTTTATTTTTTTGATTAGATGAAATTGGGGGCAAAGTTGAAAATTCACCTATTGGTTGTCGATAAATGACAATGCAGAAGACTACTGGCAGCCACATCTGACAGAATACCATTAGCTCTAGAGAGATGCACTAAACACAATTGCCAGCTAGCAGCATTAGGACCTCCTCATGTGGACTGGCGACAATAACTTGGATTGAAGTGATTGAGTGTGTGTGTATGTGCTCATACCATGAAGTGCTCAAAAAATGGTTCCTGACTTATATACTGTACACAGCTCTTTGGAAATGTTCTGTCTCCATGTCATCCTGACCAGGAACACAAGGGAAAAGATAAACCTATAAGTAGGTTTAGGTTTATAAATAGGAGCCAAGACCCTGAATGAATTTGCGGCTGGGCAGCCAAGAGCTCTGACAACACCCATTTATAGGGTTCTCTCTTGAAATCCATTCTATGGAACACCCTTGCAAAGCTGCACATGCACACCAACGCTTTCCCAGGTGGTTGCCATGGCACTGTGTCCTCTGATACAGCCTGCACACTGAGCATGCTCACTCATGTCTTGAACACTTGGCCCATTTGTCTTGCTTTGTGTTCAAAGCTCTCTAAGACTTCCTGTTGTCAAGTGGCGCTCAGAGGAATGCCTCATTTACATCGTATGCAAAGGAGCTGAGCGGCAGGCTGGCAGTGCTGTGCAAAGGGATGGCTAAGAGTGAGATTAATGTGGAACGAAACAATTTACACTTTGTTTCTGTGGGAAAGTTCATTCTCTCAGCAAGGGCTTTGGAAGGGCCAGTTTGGAGAGACGTGGGCTGAGCCTTGCAAGGCCCTCTCTGCTGTGGTCCCATTGTGTGAATGATACTGCATGAGGTCGACTACTAGGTTCACCCTCACATGAACATTGCTGGAAAGGTGTAAATTGTGCAGGTGCCATCTAGAGTTTGTCATGCCCTGCTGTGCCATCCCTGGGCCAAAGAGCAAACCACTAGTAGAAGAATGGACCCTGAGCTCTCTCATTCACTCCAAGTTAGCCATTTTTCTTTTTCTTTCTTTACCTTTTCCAACTTTATTCTGATATGCGGTACCACAAAAGGCTTTTGGACTTTGATAAGGAGACTACAGTCTCAGTACACAAATCACCAACACTCCTATAGTCATTTAGTGTTCATCCATGTCAGTGGCATCTCTCCTGTGCAGAACTGTGCTACTCCTTCTGCATTCTGTCCCATCTGGCACCTGGCATCAGGCCTGATGACACAGCTGCTTTTCAACTGGCAGCTCTGCCTCTTTGTGGGTGGTCTGCTGCTGCTGTCTTGGCATAAATAGTGGGAAGGGAGGGACATTAATTATATTTCCTCCATTTTACATGTCCAAAACATTGTGTCTTATTTCTGTTTTAGTTTTAGCTCCATTTCAGATTAAGCTTTCTGGAAAATGCCACCAGACTGCTCCTTGTGCATACATTATGCTGCTCACATGCAGGAGAGAATTCTCCAAAACTGGAAGTACAGTGATGGGAGCCCACTGCCTTCCCACCATTTCTGCCTACATGCAGTTTATGAAAACCATGTTTACTTGTGATTTTGGCAACTATATCAGAGCAACAGAAAATTTAGATAACCCTTTGCTGTACTCCTGCACCCAAAGACAGAATATGTCCATCAGATATAAAATAAAGGGACCTGCATCTAGAGAACAAATGCCCACCATTCATCGGTCCCTGCTTTCTTGGTCAAGGGGCACAAAATTTGGGTGTTTGTCTTTCACTACTGCACTAAATGAATCAAAGGAGTGGATTAAATTTAAGTGATGAGTCTCCCTGAATAAATTGCCAAAATACTGACAGACTGACATACACAAGGCTTCTTAATTATATTATGGATCAAAGAGGTGTGAACCCTAACTTGCCAGCATTAGGCATATAGCAGGAACTGGTCCTAGACATTGTGCCAGTCTATTGCAGGGCCTACTCACGCATAGATAATCTGGCAAATGGAGCTTTTTGTAGTCTTAGAAATGCAAAACTTTCTCTCTTCTCTTTCAGGAAACTGGACACTGAGGCACATGCAATGAAAGTTTTCTGCTGGAAATGGTGAAACAGCTATCTTTATGGATTTTTTCATTGCCACTAAATTGAAGTCCCCTACGCAAAGTGAATGAAAACAGGCATGCTAAATTTTAATAGGACAAGACTGCATAAAAATCTTATCAGTTAGTTCCATTTAAACCATAGAACATTAGAAACATTTAGACAATAATATTCAACCCAATAAAGGTTCACTTAATGTCTCCAAAATAACATTAAGTCGAGCTTTAAAGGTACCTAAAGACTTACTGTATACCACTACTAGTAACTTATTTCATGTGTCTATAGTTCTCTGTGTGAAGAAAAACATCTTAATGTGTGTATGAAATATATCCCTAACAATTTTCCAACTGTGTCCCCACGTTCTTGTTGAACTCATCTTAAAGTAACAGTCTTGATACACTGTACTAATTCTTTTCATTATTTTGAACACTTCCCTCATGTTAGAAGTTAGTCTCCTTTTGCTTAAACTGAAAAGACTCATCTGTTTTAATTTTGCCTCATAACTCACCCCCTGCAATCATGTAATCAGCCTTGTCCCTCTTCTATTGACATTTTTAGCAGCTCTTTGTCTTTTTGTAGCCTTATTAATGTGTTATAAAGTTGAAGCATAACCTCCTTGGACTTGTACTTTACATACATTGTACTTTGGACTTGTATATAACCTAATATTCTGTAGCCTTCTTAATGGTTTCTGAACACTGACAAGGTTGAAAGTGACAAGTCCACTATGACTCCTAAATACTTCTCATAAGGCATACTTTCAATTTTCAGACCTCAAATTGTATATTCAAATCTACCTTTTTAACTTCTTACATGTAATACCTTACATTTACATACATATTACATTTCGTCTGCCACAAATCTGCCCAAACCTGTATGCCATCCAGGTCCCTCTGTAATGATTCAACAGATTCTAGATACCTGACAATTTTCCTATCTTGCTATTATTTGCAAACCTAACCAACTTGTTGATTATCAGTCAGTCAGTCATTAACCAATCCGCTATATCCTAACACAGGGGTCATGAGGGTCTGCTGGAGCCAATCTCAGCCAACACAGCGCACAAGGCAGGAACAAACCCTGGGCAAGGCGCCAGCAGGGCACACACACCAAGCACACACTAGGGACAATTTAGGATTGCCAATGTACCTAACCTGCATATCTTTGGACTGTGGGAGGAAACCAGAGCACTCAGAGGAAACCCACGCAGATACAGAGAGAACATGCAAACTCCGCGCAGGGAGGACCCATGAAGCGAACCTAGGTCTCCTTGCTGCAAGGCAGCAGCGCTGCCACTGTGCCACCACTTGTTGATTATATTCCTATCTAAATCATTAATATACATTAAGAATAGCAGCGGCCCTAGCACTGACCCCCTGGTAATTAATTAGCGCTAGAAAACAAATCAAAACAGTATAAGGACATACTCAAATTAACAAGAAAACATGCTTCAATAAAAACATTTTAAGATGTGTCAAGAAAAGCACAACTGCTGATAAACATTTTAAAAAGGTCAACTAAAGTCAATAGCATTTTCGCAGAAAATGTAAAGTTTAGGAAGCTTTCAATTGAGCATTTTATTAATATTGCTTTTCAACAAGTGAGTGTGCCTTGCCCAGCCAGTAAGATGTTGCCGGGTAAATGGCAGCATTAGGTTTGTGCAAGGAAGAACTACATGCTGCAAACAGCCTCCAAGGAAAAGAGTTGAGCCATATAGGCCATAAGAGAAGTCATTTGTCAGTCTGGGAGCGCAAGGGCTTCCAGTCCCAGTAACCTTTGAGTATATGTTGTGTGCCCTCTGTAGAGCAATGGGAAGGGCACCAATATTCTCAGAGAGAAATGGCCAGAATAAGTAGCATCTAATGCTTCCCCATGATGTAAAAGGGCAGACAACCCCTTGCCGAAAGAGTAAGGCCAAGGAGAGAACAGCACCAGCAGTAACAGCATTTTCTGGCCACTAGAGTGATCATACAGTGCTGCATATGGTGTAGGCAGCTTAGGCACTACCTTACAGATGGGGTTCTTTCAAGATAACCGAAGGCACAGGCATGCAGAAACATAAGGACAGCCCCCAGTAGAATTTTTTCCTGTTGTATCAGAATGAAATGAAGGGCAACCAGAGGTTTGAGGCTTAAAGCTAGAGAAATATACAAAACCTGTCATGAAATTAGACAGACCATGACCTGAGAAAGATTAGAGGTGAGAATAACCTGTGTAAGTGGATAAGCCATTCCATCAACAAATGCTTAAATGATGTGTTTCTTGTACTGTGGTGCCCAAAATTTATAACATTTTATATTACTTACTCAATGTAGATTGTAGTGATGGCCAAATTTTTTATTTCATGTTATCATGCAGAAAAGTAATAATTTTTCTTGGCTATTACTACAAACTACATGAAGTAAGTAACATCAGTTTTTGAGTAGAGTATTTTTTAAACAGGCCCAGAAAGGCTGTTGGTTTGTTATTTTTCACCTATTTATTTGTAAGTTTTTCATTATAATCCTCCCTGTAGTTATTTTTAATAACTAAAGCACATTTTTATTTACTGTTTGCATCCTTTGTGTTATTCTAGGTGCAAAGAGCTGCCACAATAGTGGTCCTCTTATCACAAATGTTAGTCATTTTTTAACCAGCTTAATCCTGAACAGGGTTGCTGGGCGCTGGAACCCATTCTAGCTAGCATAGGCCACAAAGCTGGAACAATTCCCGGACAGGGTGCCAGTCCATCAGTTAAACACATACACACACCAACCACACACCAGGTCCCATTTAATAGCAGCAATCTACCTAACCTGCATGTCTTTGGACTGTGAGAGGAAACCAGAGCACATGAAGGAAATTCATGCAGAAACATGCAAACTCCACACAGGGAGAACCAGCGCTACCACTTTGCTACCATGCCACTATCACAAATGTGTATTTAATTAATTTTTGTAGGTACAATTTGTCATGAAGAACAGATGGCTTGAGGCTTTCAAGCATGACTTGTACTGAATGAAATTGAAAGTGTCAAAATGGGTGGCCTTTAACAATTTAACACAGTGGTGCTGTACAAGAAGGGCCAGAGTGAACTGTACTTGCTAAGGAGATTCATGTCCTTTGATGTGTGCAGCAAGTTGCTGAAAATGTTCTACCAGTTCATAGTAACCAGGGGAAGCAACCTGAGCACAAATGAAGCAGGATGCCTGAACAAACTTATTAGGAAAGCCTGCTCCATCACAGAACAAACCCTGGACATGCTGGAAGCTGTTTGTGGAAAAGAGGATGATGACAAAATTGAATGCCGTCATGAAAAAATTTCCTTTATCCCCTCCAAGAGATGTTCTCTTTTAGCCAAAGGCTCATTCCACCACTGTTTGATAAGAAGCTCCTCTGGATGTCTTTTCTGCCCGCTGCTATCAGGCAATTCAACGCTTCCTTCTGATGTATACATTAAATTATTTTTACTCATTTATTTATTTACCGATCAATCGATTGGCTATGTTATGTGTCCTGTGAGTCTGTATCCTTGGTTTTTTATGTTTCTGCTGCTGTGTCTGAATTTCCCAATGGGATGAATACATTATCTAATTTCATTTATCTCATATAGCCCAATACATATAATCACATGCTTATTCTTCTAGATATTCTTGTAATACAAAGTGTAACCCAAAAGATCACAGGGCAGCTAATAATAATCCATGTGTTCATTTTTCAAACTCACTTACAGTTAGTTCCATAAATATTTGGACAGAGACAACTTTTTTCTAATTTTGGTTCTGTACATTACCACAATGAATTTTAAATGAAACAACTCAGATGCAGTTGAAGTGCAGACTTTCAGCTTTAATTTAGTGGGTTGAACAAAAAGATTGCATAAAAATGTGAGGCAACTAAAGTATTTTTTAACATAATCCCTTCATTTCAGTGGCTCAAAAGTAATTGGACAATTGACTCAAAGGCTATTTCATGGGCAGGTGTGGGCACGTCCGTTGTTATGTCTTATCAATTAAGCAGATAAAAGGCCTGGAGTTGATTTGAGGTGTGGTGCTTGCATGTGGAAGATTTTGCTGTGAACAGACAACATACGGTCAAAGGAGTTCTCCATGCAGGTGAAAGAAGCCATCCTTAAGCTGCGAAGACAGAAAAAACCCATCAGAGAAATTGCTACAATATTACGAGTGGCAAAATCTACAGTTTGGTACATCCTGAGAAAGAAAGCAAGCACTGGTGAACTCCGCAACGCAAAAAGACCTGGACGTCCACAGAAGACAACAGTGGTGGATGATCGCAGAATCATTTCCATGGTGAAGAGAAACCCCTTCACAACAGCCAACCAAGTGAACAACACTCTCCAGGGGGTAGCCAAGATCAACCTCTACCAGAATGATGGCAAGATAAAAGTATGGAGAAGGCGTGGAACAGCTCATTATCCAAATCATACCACATCATCTGTAAAACACGGTGGAGGCAGTGTGATGGCTTGGGCGTGCCAAACTGATATATTTATAAACTGAGAGTTCATTGACAAAAATAAGAACAACAAAATTCTCAAAAAGCATATGCCTAAAAAAGCAATTGGAGGTTGCCCAATACATAAATCCAATAGTGAAATTCAAAACAAAGACCATGCTCGCACTAAACCCATTATACCAACTCAGTGCTAAACCGCTGGGTTTCACTTCTGACTGAGAACGTAAAGCCAGAAACGGACCCAGGGGCAGTGATATTAGGGTGACTCCACCTCCTTTGGATCCAAATACATAGTGCGCAGAATGGCAGTACATTTAAATTTACAATAAATCATTAACATATATTAAAAAATAATTATAACATAAATAACACAAAACATGAAAAAAATCAAACATAGCAAAAACAACCATAAAATAGAAAATTAATACATGCCAGGGAAAATAAATCCTGGTTGAAATTCAAGACTACACTAGCCAGCTCATGTAAGTGTGGTAAATTTAATGTAGCACAATGGAATTTACATCTAAAAAAATATATATGTAACAAGATCAGACATTACAGGTAGTTTTTGTTATATGCACAGGGAAATTAGAGGCAAAAATATAGTGGTATTTTATATGTATTCATAAACTTCTTATAATTCCTCATACTGTTCATTTTAAGTTAAGTTCAAGTTTAATGGCTAGAAAAACATTATCATTATAAAAACATGCATCCACCCCATGATAGAACAATTTGAATCCACCTCTGATCCACCTGGCCTTACTCCCCTAAATTAGCCTTCCTTCTCTCCGTCATATCTGCTAACTCTCTCCGCTTACCAGTCATACTTCCAACATTCAAAGTTCCTACCCTCAGTTCCACTCTCTCTATCTTTCTACTCTCCTCTTTCCTCTGGACACGTTTCCCCCCTCTTCTTCTCCTTCTTCGGCCAACGGTAGTTCAATTTCCGCCAGCACCCTGTTGGCTAACAATACTGGTAGCAGTCGTTGTTAACTGGGGTATCTGGCATGGAAATTTGTATTGTTGTCCACATGTTGATCTGGAAAAATTTTGTAACGGATACCCTTCCTGATGCAACCCTCCCCATTTATTCAGGCTTGGGACCTGCATGAAGAAACAAACTGGTTTGTGTATCCCCAGTGGCTGGGTTAATGAAACACATCCTAATATTTATGTGTAGTTTACCCTAAACAAGTTTCCAGCTGTGTCCCCATGTTCTTGATCCACTTATTTTCAGATAACTGTCTTGATCCACTGTACTAATTCCCTTCATAATTTTAAACACTTCAATCATATCTGCTCTTAATTTTCTTTTGTTTAAATTTAAAAGGCTCAGTTATTTAAGTTAATCAAATCAGTTCATCTCTCCTCATAATTCATTCCCTGTAGACCTGGAATTAGCTTAGTTGCTCTCCTTTGGATATTTTCTAGCACTGCTATGTAATTTTTGTTCCCTGGAAACCAAAACTGCACACTAAACTCCAGATGAGGTCTCACCAGTTTATTCATTCAGTCTGAGCATAACCTTCTTGGACTTGTACTCCACACATTGTGCCATATAACCTAACATTCTGTTAGCCTTTGTAAAGGCTTCTGAACACTGTTCGGAAGTTGATAGTGTTAAGTACACTATGACTCCTAAATCCCTCTCATATTGATTTTCAGACCTCCCATTGTGTAGTCAAACCTAACATTCTTACTTCCTACTTGTACTATTTTACATTTCCTGACATTAAATTTTATCTGCCACAAATCTACCCAAGCATGTGTGCTGTCCAAGTCCATCTGTAATGATTCAACAGATTCCAGATTATCTGACAATCCACCTAGCTTGGTATCATCTGCAAATTTAATCAGCTTGTTACTTATATTCCTATCCAAGTCAGGTTGAAGAGCATGCACTGGTACAGCATGTTATCGCACCCACCACATAATTAAACAGCTCAGGATCCTAGTTGGCAACCCCCAGGCAGATGTGCGGTTCAGTCCCACCTTCCAGAAATGACCCTCTATCTGCCACAGCCAGGTGTTATATGGGCATGCTCTTGGCCTAGTCCATCCAATGGGGTCCACAACAATGAGGATACTGTGAGCCGGATCACCCTCAGGGAATCGCGACGCATGGCTGTAATGCCATAACTGATGCTCACTCACAATGCAAACAATGTGCCTCATTCAGGACTCCATGAGTACCCACAAAGTCAAACCAGCGGTATCCAAGGACTCTGCGAAGAGACACAGTACCAAAGGAGTCCAGTCTTCATCTCACTTCACTAGATAGAGTCCATGTCTCGCAACCATATAGCAAGACAGGAAGCATCGGGACTCTGAAGACTTGGACCTTCATCCTTTTGCATAGATATCGGGAGAACCACACACCCTTTTCCAGTGACCTCATGATACCCCCGCCATGCTCTCCCAATACGTCTACTGACTTAGGAAGAGTCGCCAGAATCGTGAATGTCACAGCTGAGGTAAACCTCTCAACAATGTTGACACTCTCTCTGCAGATAGACACACTAATGGCAGTGTCTAAGAGGTCATTAAAGGCCTGGCTCTTGTTTTTTATCCAGGACACTTGCATTCCCAGACACCCAGACTCCTCACTCAGTTCTTCGAGAGCCCCTATCAGAGCCTCCATTGACTCCGTAAAGATCACAGCTTCGTCAGCAAAGTCAAGATCTGTGAAACATTCTTTGCCAACAGATACCTCACAGCCGCTGAACCCCTACAACCTTGCCCAACAATTCCTATCCAAATCATTTATATACATAAAAAAATAGCAGTTGCCCTAACACTGATCCCTGTGGAACACCACTCTTAACATCAGCCAATTCTGATAGTGTTCCTTGCACCATAACCCTCTACCTCCTGTGTCTGAGCCAATTTTGTGTCCCTCTACAAACAGCACCCTGAACTCCCACTTTTATGTGGCACCTTATAAAATGCTTTCTGAAAATCGAGATAAATAATACCGTATGCTCCATTTTCATCATATCCTTTTGTTGCTTCCTCATAGAATTCCAGCATGTTGGTAACACATGACTTCCCTCTTCTAAACCCATGCTGATTGTTCAGTAAAATTCCTGTTCTTGCCATGTGTTGCTCAATCTTTTCCTTAATAATTCCTTCCAGTAATTTTCCTGTTATGCACATTAAGCTTACTAGCCTATAGTTGTTTGGATCTGCCCAGTCACTCTTTTTATAGAACAGGATTATATTTACCATTTCCAGTCCTTTGAAATTTCTCCAGTGTGCAGCAAGGTTATTATAGTTAACAAAAAGTAAAATCAAAAATGAAACTATTATTAAAAAAACATTTTCGTATACTGAAATAAAATAATTAACAAAACCGAAATGAAAAACTACAACTATTAAAGTAGCTGGAAAGACTAACTGAAATAAAATAATAATTTATTAAAAATATTTTTAGATTTCGTTTTTGAATGAATATTCTTGCCATTAGTCTTTAACCCTTGTAACTTTCAACTCTAAAACAGAAAGTAATCCACCACGAGCCACCCCCTGCTCATGCATAGGCTATTCAAGTCTCACTGCCCCTAACCTTGACATTAAATGCATGTTTGTCTTTGTTTCCATCAATACAGCCAGATGGAGTCTGCAAACTAATTCAAGCCTTTGAGCTATGTTCTTCCTACTCCCCCATGATTTTCATGATCACACCTGTCAGAACACAGCAGAGTCTGTGTTCTGAATTTTTATATCTTTTCAGGCTAGCAGGTGGCAAAATTCTGTCTTTAATTTGTATGTGTCTGAGATCAATATGGCTGGTAGAAATTAACAAAGCTCAGTATGGGACATTTTTGGATGCAATAATGAAGGCATTCATTATAAGCTCATTGCCTTGGAGCAGGATATGTTGTGTGCTTTAGAAAGAGTAAAAAAAACCCTCAAACCTTAAAATCCACCTAAATTTTACTGCAAATTGGCCCATTCTGGGCAATAAAAGGAAAACATAAAAAGTGCCAACAGCACAAGTGACATAGAAAATATTTTTAAAATGGTAAAATTGTTAATATTCAGTATCTGGTATTGATTATGCTTGTTTTTATCAAATAACAACAAAACCAGATAGTAAACCATGTATTTTAGTAAGCTTCCACTAACATTAAACTCATATTATATCCAGGTCTGTTAAGTGTACAGTTCTGTCTGATTGTGACACAAAACTAAACTCCACAGTAGCTACATGCCATAATTACTAAAACTAATAGATATAAAAATAAAATAAAAATGTCTTTGTGAAATAAAAAGTAAATTAAAACTAAAAATACATGATGAAGGAAGCCTAAAACTAAACTGAATTTCCAAGTAATGTAAAAAAAAATAGTGTGCAGTGACTTCCTAAAAATATCCATTCAGGGTTTATATATGTGCTCCCTAACTTTAAGGGTAAATATTATCTGGTCCTGGGGCCTCATGTATAAATGGTGCATACACACAAAAATGTTGAGTAAGCCCATTTCCACACTCAAATCGCGATGTATAAAACCGAAACTTGGTGTAAAGCCATGCACATTTTCATGCCAGCTAAATGCTTGGCGTATGCAATTTCTCTGCTCGGTTTAGCAAACTGGCTGTACCCAGCATCAAAGCAGTGCTTTTGTTCCAGTGTGGTTTCCCTTTCTTTTTTAAATCAACATCCCTGACACAACTTTATCAAATACACTGAAATTAACCGCATATTGTTTATTAGTTTATGGCATTTGAGTGTAATTAACCTGTAACAATATAATGATTCACGGAATGGCCAAACTATTCCAAATACCATAGCTGCTTTAGCATTGTTCTTTCCAATGTAATACTCAGAATATTTATCCCACTGTATCTGAGTGTGGAATCACAGCTCTACAGCAGCTGATCGGAAAGAGTATTATTGGTATACAGCATCAAGCATACGCTGCCTCAGCCATGCGCACTGTCTGTTGAACTTCTCTCATACAACAAATGCTTCAGAGCCTTTCCTGTACTGACCTCGCGATTCAGAAACAGTTTCATCCCAAGAACTACAAAATGCACTCAATCAATCCATCAACTGCTCCTTGTAGAACTATTTGTACTTATTAATACAATCGACTCACTGTAAACTTGTGATACAGTTAAAATATTGCACAACCTGAGCCACTTTATAAAGAGCATATTTACATATGATGACAATATCATTTTTAAGATGAAATTCAGCAAAATATGTTTATTACATTATACAGATAAAATGTTAACATCATTTAAATAATCAATATTGTTAATAATTAAACATGTGAGGACACGGTGGCGCAGCGCTAGCGATGATCTGGTGCCCTGTTCAGAGATTGTTCCTGCCTTGCACTGTATGCTTGTTTGGACTGGCGTGACCTTGGATGGATAGATGGATGAAATAATTAAACATGTACCACGAAGATATTTCAATGTTCCTTAAAAGTTTTGAAGAATCAGAGTTCTAAGCTTACAGATGGCTTAACATCTATTACAGAGCTGATTGTGTGGCGATTGGTTACTTGGAGAAAGAAAAGGAAGCACAGGAATTGGGGGTTAGTACATTTGAAAGAGACAGTACTGCTGCAGTAAATTATTTTATCCAAGGTCGCGTACAGTGCAGCAAGCATCTTGCGGGAAGCAGTCTCTGGAGAGGGCGCCAGCTCGTCACTATCATCGCGCTACCATGTTCCCATGTTTAATAACATGCTTTAACTCCTATTATCATGAAAATTATATCAAGTATATGTCTCAGTATTTTAATTATTCAGACAGCTGTAATATCATGAATGTAATGGATTTTGTGTCCTGTTCGAGGAAGAGAAAGCCAGTTTAAGAAGTACGTAGTGATTCACACACATAGAGCACGTAGAAGAACATATACAAAACAAAGCATTTAACATGCTACTTTAGTTACGATGATATTTGAGAAGCTAGTAAATTAAACAATTTAAAAATGAAGTTTATGATGTTCTACTGTAATGACAAAATAAACTATGTAATTTCGAGATTAAAGTTGATATTTTGAGCTTTTCTCCCACTGTGTGCCTATTTTTTTTTCTTTTCTCTGTACCCTAATAAGCTTTCATATGACACTCAGACGGTGGGCTATGACTCACCTTTTCACAGTGACATTTGATATCTGACAACTTTATTCCGGCACTGTGCGACTTTGTGAACTTGAGCTTGTGAGTTTCTCCAACACTCTGTGTCACTCGATCATCTTCCTTTTGTTGTTTATACCACTGTTTAAACCAACAAATAGTACGTTTTCCTTGCCTCCACTTAGTATTTGCTGAAATTCTTATATTTTCCCCCGTGCTTTTGCCATTGCCTTTTCACAGAACGCTGAGCTTAAGGGCTATTTATATTGATTTGCATATTCAAAGAGGTGTAATTCTGGGAGGAGTTTGGGAGTGGCAACAGGCTCGTGAATGTGTGTTACTTTTCACGCTGACTGGGATTTATGGAGCAGAAGAACGTGGAAGTTGGCAAATGCAGAGATTTATACATCTGGATTTTTTTGTACATACGAACATTTCCGCTATTGTCCGTACACCATGCTTTGGTTTGAATTCTACGCACAGCATTATGCTTGAGGCCCCTGGTGATTTGTTTGATTTCAGCCTATTTAATCAAAGCAGTACTTCTCCCTCTACAATTTACAAATTCTTCAGTACCTTCTTAGTAGTCTCTATCCGCTGGGAGGCGAAGGCCTCAGAAACAAGTAATGCTTCCGCTATTTCACTCTCTGTATTTTTTACTTGACTTTACTACTGAAATACTAAAAAAATCTATTTAGATCATCTGTCACCATATCTGCTATATTTCTCTCTAACTGCATTTTAGCCTATCTAATATCCTTCTTAATGCATGCAACGTGCCATACGAACTGCTACGAAGGAGTAATGCAAACATCCTTTAGTTCTTCATGTTTTCTCTTTTTTTATTAATAGTCTGAAATATTAAAACAAAAAACATAAAAAGTGACTATTCAAGCTCTGTGATTCCTCCTCTCACAGTAACACAATGAATACTGGGATCAATCTAAATTGCAACGACATACATAACCATGCATAGCTCAATATACAAATAAAAAAATAACATACCTGAAATATTAAAACAGAGAACATAAAAAGTGACTATTCAAGCTCCGTGATTACTCCTATTAATAAAAGAAAACCGTGTGGAAAGGCTGTTGAACGCTCACATTAACACATAACCAAAATGAATAGAAAAGCATTCAAAACATTTCAAAACAACAACTGTATACAACAAAAATCATATTAAAATTACTGTCACATCCAAAAAAAATTAACTGAAGCAATTTAAAATAATTTAATTAATTTTACTATACAGAGAATAACAGCATGCTTACCTCCTCTCACAGTAACACAACGAATACTGGGAGAGGCTCACACTGATGATGTAACCTAACACAACAAACAGAGTAAGGAAATATAACAGGACCACAACAACAATTTTTAACATGCTACTTTTTTATTTTAGCATTTAAACATTGGGTTAGAATTTACATTACTATACATTTTTGTTTTTACACTATTGTTTGTTCCTTCATGTACAGTTCCAAACCTGGCCTGTCCTAAACTCCCTGAACCCCCACATTCCGTAGTTTAAACAATCCTCAACTAACCTACTCATACATATCCCAAACACATTGGTGCCCCTCCAGTTCAGATGTAACCTGTGGTTGCGGAATAGGTCTCATCTGTTCCAAAATGAGTCCCAATGCTCCATAAACCCTTCTACCCTACACCAGAGCTGAGCCATACATTAAGCCTTCTGATTATCTCAATCTTACTTAGACTGGTGCTTGAAACAGGCAGAACCAGTAGAGAAGTGTACCTTATCAGTTCTGGTTCTCAGCCTGGCACCTAACCTTTTAAATTTGGATTGCAGAACTGACAGACTACCCTTATGTATGCCATTTGTTCCAACATGGACAATGTCAACTTAATCCACCCCCGCTCTGTCCAAGAACCTATCATCTCTTCCAGGGTTTTCTCCCATCTGTTCACCCGGAAGGCAACACACCATGTGAAACCTGTGCTTTAATCCTCCTAATGACAGAGTTCCAAACTTTCACTACCTCTCTCTTTCTGAGAACTGATTTTGAGGTGGCCCATTGGGGCTCCTCATTTGTTACTGCCATCTCAGAATCTTCAGAGACATTGTTCCATAAGGACCTGAAAATGGTTTGATATTCGAATTCTGGGGTTGCAATCCCCTCGACAGTGTGCACCCTTTACCTTGCACCTTGTGACCATGAGCAACCTATCTCTACCTGTCTGGTCTGAAATCTCCTCCCACACCACTTTAGGGGTGCACAATGTCCCTCTAAAGGAAACCTGAGCCAGGTCAGTTAATTCTCTACTACAACACAGGCCAGCCAACGCCTCCTCCACTTCAGTGACTAAGAGCTTGAGGTGCTGGATCAGCTGGCATATTTATTTATACATTAAAGAGCTAAACATATAATCAGATCACCAGATTAAAAAATGAGTTTTTAGAAGTTTTTTTAAATGTTCCATAGATGTAGCTTTGTGCATATCGATTGGTAAATGATTCCAAATATTAGATGCATAAATACAGAAAGCTGCCTAATCAGTTCTTTTATGGTTCGATCTTGGAATAACAAGCAAACCAGTAGCCACAAATCTAGGACTACATTTCAGTACATAAGAAAACAGGCATTCTGAAATGTAGGGAGAGGCAAAATAGCTTAGAGCCTTATATACAAGTAAAAGTATTTTAAAATTGATTCTAAAGGACACTCAGAGCCAATGTAAAGATTTCAATATTGGGCATACATGCTCATATTTTTTCTTTTCAGTTAAAGTTCTTAGTGCTGCATCCTGGGCATGCTATAGCCAATTTATGTCCTTCTTGGGTAGTCCTGGTAGAACAGCATTGCAATAATCTAGTTGGCTATATACAGTACATATGCATGTGTTAATTTTTCAGCATCTTTAAATGTTATAAGAGATCACACTCTTGCAATGTTTCTTAGATGGAAGAAAGCAATCTTGATAATATTACTAACTAGCTTTCTTCTGTGGCTCCGCCTGCATAGTAGTGAAACATGCCAAACTTTAAAAATCAATAAACAAACAGGTATCGCTAGCTAAGCAAAGGCAAGATATGCTCCAAAACGTGGCCAGAGGTAGAGAGATTCGAACGGAAGCTGGCGAGTGAGTGAGGAGGTCCCTGCCTGGCTCTCCACTTCTGATGTCATGCTTCCCCCTCCCCTCAACCTGCAGCCTCTGTCTCGGATTAGCACGAACAAATTGCTCCTGCAAGACAAGTATGATACTTAGCACGATGACAGAAGTCACAAAATCAACTGGAATGTTAAATTCGTTAAGTAGCTCTCTCGAGAAAAGCGGACAGACAGGCAGACAGATTTTGGATTTTATATATAAAGAGATATGTGATTATGCAGTTATTAATATGCGATTATGTGAGTCAATAATAACACCTAAATACATAACCTCTGGTTTGATTCACAGGGCCAGATGATTAATTTTGTTTCTAAGAATCTCACTTTATTTGTTGCTGCCAATAACTTAACAATTCTGTTTGTTTCCTTGCTTAGCTTAAGGAAATTCATACTCATCCATTCTGTTATACTAGAAATGCACTGGATCAAAGGGTTTAGAGCTTCTGGGTGATGAGGTGAAATGGATAAATATAGCTGTGTGTCATCGGTATAGCTATGGTAATTTACATTGTATTTTGAAATAATCTGGCCTAACGGAAGCATGTAGAGTGAAAATAATAATGGTCTCATAATTGATCCGTGTGATATACCATATAGAATATTATGTATTTTTGATGCACAATCCCCATAACTGACAAAGAATTTCCTTTTGGTTTTATAAGGTTTAAACCATTCTAAGGATGTACCTGAAAGCCCTACTCATTGGCTAAGGCGGTTTATTAAAATATCTATAGTATCTAGAGTAGATCTATAGTATCGAATGCTGCACTCTAGCAATATAAGTACAAGATATTTTATTTGCATCTGCATCAATTCACAAATCATTTACTAATTTAACTAGAACTGTTTCAGTACTACGATTGGAGCTAAAATGTGACTGATACTTATCAAGAATAAAATTTTTATTTAAGTGATCACTTAACTAGTGAAAAACTACGTTTTCTAGATTTTTACAAAGAAAATGCAAATTGGAGATTGGCCTGCAATTGTTTAAAATAGAGCAATAAAGGTTATTTTTATTGAGAAGAGGTTTAATTACAGCAGTTTTTAAAGAATCTGGAAAAATGGCAAAATCTGGTGAACAATTTATTATGTCATGAAAGTTGTTGATAAGCAGATCAGCGAGTTCTTTAAAGTAGCTTATAGGAATGAGTTCTAATACACAAGTGGACTGTTTTAACTGAGTTATTATTATATGAAGCTCAGATAAATTAATTTTAGTGAAGCAGCTAAGTTCACAATGCTGAGCTCACTGAGGCTCAACAAATTTTTTCTTTGAAGTTGCTTTTAGAGTTAGTCTAATATTACCTCTTTTCTGTAAAATACTGTATATTGCAAAATCTTCACTTTTAGCCTCTGATCCGTTCAGTGCTAACAGAGTTGAGTTTAAAACAACAAAAATAAGATTTCTTGATTTCCTGCTCTGTTATTAATAATTTTAGAAAAGTAAGAACTTTAATACAAATTACTGCCAATACACTAATAGTCCAATAGGCCTTCATTCTCTCACCATATGGATCCAAAGTAGGAAGCACTTTAAGACAGCGAAGCTGCATCTCTACATGACAACCATCTTTTTCCACCCTCTTAAACATATATAGTATTTAATGTTTGGAAAATGTTTGGGATTAAAACACTTAGAGACTTGCACTTAGATAATATCTTTGCATCCCTCAAACAATTACGCTTCAAATTTAACTTCTCATCAACACAATTCTTTTATTACTTTCAAGCTAGGAACTCTGGTAAACAGAACCTGCCCAATTTTACTCACCTCCCACCTAGTTCTATTGCAGAAGAAATATTGATTGGTCTTGAAGACTCAGATACCATCTGTACAATTTATAAAAAACATTTTCAAGTCCCTTCCTTTCAAAGACCCCAGAGTACCTTGGGAAAAGCATCTGTCTCTTGGTATTTCAGAAAAGGAGTGGAAGGCAGTCATGCACAGAATACACTCTAGCTCCATATGTGCAAAGCATACAATCATTCAACTTAAGATCTTTTATCGAGCACATTCATCTTGTTTAAAATTGTCTGAATTGTTTTCAGGACAAGATTCAATCTCAATCTATGTCCAACCTCACTTGGTCATATGTTCTGGGCATGCACCAAATTAACAACATTTTGGACAAAAATCTTTGAATGCCTATCAGACAGCCTCTATGTCACAATCACTCCAAACCTGTTAACAGCTGTGTTTGCTGTACTCTCAGGTGCGCTTAAAGTGGAGTAGGACAAACAAACTGTAATTGCCTTTACCTCACTACTAGCACGTACACTTATCTTACCAAACTGGAAGAATCTCACCACTTTTAAATCAGATGGTAACTGATGTTTTATACTATTTGAAATTAGATAAAATCACATTTTCACTTATGGGATCTGTTCAAAACTGTTTAAAATATGGATATAATAAACAAAATTTTAGAGTATGCTTCCATTTCTTTTTGCTTCTATATAGTAGCTTTGGTTGTTGGCTCTACTCTGTTTCGCATGGGTGGGAGTTCAATTTTGCTTTGCTTTGTTAAGTTTGGCTTGATTGTATGGAATGTCTTTCTAATTAAAATTAATAAAAAAATAAGAAAAGAAAAGTAAGACTTCTGTCTTAATGAACTGCTGAGTTATACTTAGTTATATGTGCCTTTAGGATTTCTTGATGGCCCATTAGTTTAGTCTTCCTCCATTGACATTCTGCAGTACAGCATTAACTTTTAAGTTGGCAGACTGCCTCAGTTTTCCATGGTACTAGAACCATAAATAACTTCTTAAAATATTTTTCAGGTGCTACCAGGTTTGCTGCAACCCATATTTTCACATTAAAATGCTCTACCATATTATTTACATCACTGCCTGCACTGTAACTATCGCTTAACAATACTCTTCTCTTTGGTTCTAGTCACAGATAGTGCTACTGTAAAAAAAAAAACAGAAATAATCAGATACTGTATATAGATGTCCAGAATCTGTGTTAATATTAAGCTCCTTTAATGTGACTAAATGCAGCATGTGGCCTCCTTTATGTGTTGGCTGGGTGATATGCTGACTAAGATCAAACAAGATCAGAAGGTTCATAAATTCCCCTGTCTTGGTCTTATCAATATCATCTGTTTGAAAATTAACATTGCCCAGTATTACAAACCTATTAAACAAACCTATCAAAAGCCATTATTACTATAGATAATAGATTTGAAAATTCATCAATAAAGGATGCATTCAATTTTGTCGGACAATAAACGCTAAGTAGTAGAGAATGTGAAACTCCTGGAATAACTTCTGAAAGATACTCAAAAGATGTGAATTTACCAAGACTTGTACATTACAATTTAACTGGCTATAAAAAATATTTGCGAGATCACCCCTCTTCGTCCCATGACAAACACAAATTAACAAATTATAACCCAGAGAAGCAGCTTCTAAAAGGACATTAGCACCATTTACATTTAACCATTTTCACATTGAATTAAACAACCTTTGTCCTATCCGTGAAAAAGTCATTTGCATAAAATGTTCTACTACTTAAAGTCTTAATATTAAATAAGGCTATATTAAAGGCTGTGTTAGCACATGGCTTTACAGAAGTCTTGGGTTGACAAAGGATACATATTACATTTTTTATATTTATGCCAGGCCACTTGTACTTTCTAGCAGATCTAGATTTTGTTACAACAGGTTTAATGCAATGTATTTCTTTAGGTAAAGCCCCTATGCATTCATTAAATTTTAAAACATTCATGTGTATCATTAAATGTATTATTCAATAGTCAAGAGTGTTGTATTACTTTAGCAATGTTTTTGGAGAGGATCTGAGTTGTGGGTGTAGGCCATCCCACCTGTAGAACTGTGGTCTCTCCCAGAAGAGATCCCAGTTATCTACAAAGCCGTATAAGATCTCTTCACAGAAAGTCTTCAGCCAGTTGCCAGGGAGAGAAGTCTGCTGAATGCTTCATTTGATCTCCTCATCATCAGAAGTGGTCCCAAGATGATGGTCCTCATAGCTGGGGTCCTTTCCTTGATGGCAAAAACAAGCAAGTCCTTCTTCAATATTTCCAACTTACAGTGACAAATATCATTTACACTCCTGTGAGAACAACACTTACATATTGTCTGTTCTTGTGCTTCTTAAAGATTGGTGGTACTTACCTTTTGATATACAAAAGACACTGGCTCCAGGGCAGCAGGATACAAAAGTCTCATGGTCAGATCACAGAAAGTTTAAATTATGAACAATCAAATCTCCAATAATTAAAAAATCCTCATGAGGTGCAGGGAAGTCGGGGGAGCAAAGAGATGTAAAGCGGTGGGCGGTCTTCAGAGCGGCAGGGGTGAAGCTGATTTGGCCCAGCATCCAGGTGGAGAAGATGCCTAGATTTCCAGAGTGCTTCCGAGGGGGTCAGTCATGTAGTCCTCAGAGTCAGGCTTTTATGTTTCTGCAGAGCGTACTGGTGAGCGAGAAGCTGTCAAACTTGTGTATCCAGGATTCTGACTTCTTCATTGACACATTGAACTTCATGATCTGCCATCTTGGTCATGGATTCAAAACCTGTAAATCAGAAAAAGCACAGAAGAAGGCAATTATGAAATAAAACAATATTCAATAAAAAAATACAGACAGACCAAAAATATAATCTTTAACACAATATATTAAATTAAATGAAATTTTAAGACATAACTTGAGAGAGCAATAAGGAGTGAGGAGCATGAGAGTTAAGCTATAGGGCAAGACAACGCAATGATTAGATTTATATCTATTTGTTGCTTTGACGCTGGTTATTTACTTACAGAGATGCTGGTGTCAGCTACTGCTGTATACTGCCCTATCTCACAGATGCTAGTTTGAATAAAAATAACAAGTACAAGTAACTTTTCCAAATGCCTCCCCAAACACTCAGCTGCTTTTGCTCCTGTGCAGGCAAAAAAAGCAAAAATCCCTTCAAAAGGGTAAAAAAGCTTTAAAAATTCCTGCATGGCTCCTTAGCGGTATAACCAAAACAAAGTTTTTAAGAGCAAAATGTATTTTTTAATTAACTCAAACACCACAGGACATACAAGAACTCTCAGCTGCTTCCCTTTTGCTTGCAAGGATGACATCAGCACATCAGTACATCTCAATCTTCAATCAGTGGTTTGCTTCTGTTTCAACAATTAAGAAAAAATCTGGGCTCCTTGTTAATAAACATCATAATATCTATACACATTTTGTTTAATATTTCTTTGACTTATTCAATGACAGTTCGCATAAGCCCTTTTTCTATATAAATTTATTCTTTGAGGGATTGTATCCCCCCTGCTTAGTGAGCCAGATGCTTCCTTATTGGATTCCATTACTTTGCTGTGTAAAATAAATAGAGCTTTGGACTCTGTTGACATGGGAATTTGTCAGCCACAGGAAGAATTTTAAATGAGATCCATAAGTTGAATTCCACTATCTCCACTTCTGCTGTGTATGCCTCTATATAAAAAATTATTTAATACCCTCCTCTCAATACAAGACAAAGATCCACCTGGCTGTTCAAGCTATTTCTGATGGATAGAAAATGATCAGCCAAACTGCTTGGACGTCAACTGCAAACTGTTATGCACAGCTTCATCCATCCTGACCAAACTGAATTAATTACAGATAATATACAACATCTTTTCTTTGTCAGTGAAACTGATACAACCCTTTCTTTTCCAACTTTACTGCTCTCATTGGGTGTTAAAAAGACTTTGAATGAATTGGACTTTCCTCTGGTGAGATCTTGGGTGGTTAGGATTTAATTATGATTTTATAACTATAATCAGGAAACTTTATTCTCCACACTCCATTAGCACTAACTCTTCTGTTATTTAATATTTCTCTTGAGGCTGTAGACATTTCTTTATGTCAGAGAAAACTTTCAAATTTTTTTAAAAAGGAGTCTCTGAAAATATTGTTATACACTTTATATTTTCTTTACAATATTACCAATGTAATGCAATTAATATATATATATACTGTATAACATTTTAATTGACAAATACTAATAATCAACAAACCCAGTTCCAAATCGTTCATCACCTGGTTGGATGGACCTGTGGGTGTGTTCCTTTTGTTCTATTATCATAAAGTCATTTATATATACTGCATATACTGTATGTAACCTAAAAATTGACTTTGAAAAAAGACATTTAATTTTAAATCATACTGATTTCTTAATATAATTTTAATTATAAAAATGAAAAAATGAATTCTCTTTTGGAGGTTTTCAGAATCCTGTTCTAAAATAAGCAAGTATGGCCTCAATTAACACTTTGATATTCTAATATCTATGAGGGACTAGTTCATATTGGTTTCTCTGTTCAAATAGCTCACATAGCTGAGCAGGGTACAGATATTGAGGTTAATATACTCGTAAAACATAAATGTTTGGGGAGCTGGTTTTCTCTGTTGGGGACATGGACATCTAAGACAGTGCTCCACAAGCTCAGTGTTTCTTTTTCTTATCTATTTGAGATATCCTGTATTTCATTAACCTAAGATGAATAGCTTATAAATACATTAAAACTAAAGTAGGAACAGAAGTGTAGAGAAAGGCCTTAAAGAGAGAGAAAAATGGCTAAAGATCTGTGGAAGTCTGAGTTTCAAGTTAATGATGTGGCCCACCACATGCTGAGCTTGAGGAGGCAGGTGAAGTAATGAATCAGCCTTAATTTCACATTGCTGCATTCACTCTTGTGGACAGCGAATGTGTGAGTGAAATTTGGAATAAGGCGGGCAATGAAAACTTGCAGATTTCTAGCAGCATACCTGAACTTGGCAGTGCCTCGTTACATCTGCATTCAACCTCTACCAACACCTCCTGTGGGTCAATAACATCAATGTTTTCTGGATATGTAGCTCCAGCTGTGCATGAAGAAGACGAAGGTGTGCTGTCTGAGTTGAAGGCATTG
Organism: Polypterus senegalus; assembly: GCF_016835505.1. Taxonomy (NCBI): domain Eukaryota; kingdom Metazoa; phylum Chordata; class Cladistia; order Polypteriformes; family Polypteridae; genus Polypterus; species Polypterus senegalus. The sequence continues at coordinate 37,762,086 of NC_053165.1, forward strand.
ATTGCTACAATCAGGGTAGATATACGGTATATAAAGGAGTATATAAAGGAAATATACATTGAAATAAAGAAAAAAAAATCAGAATAGATGCATTGAACTGGGATATAAAGGATCAAGAGAAACCTTTAAGAAATAAATGCATTGTAAATTAGAAGACAATCTAGTAAAAATCAGTAAAATATGAGCAAACTTGAAAGTAAAATCTACAGTAAGCACTTGGGGCTCACCTGGAAGACGAAAAGCAAATTTTTACAACTTGCACTGAGGAAGTAGAACAATTAACATCTGCTGCTAATAAAAAAAAATAACTTCAGTAGAATCTGAACACAAAGTGCTTTGTGATAGACTAATAGTGTTTGAAGATAGATATAGAAGGAACAATAGCAGAATCCAGGGACTTCATGAAAAATGTGAAAATACTAATCCAGTGAAATTCATAGCTGAATTATATTCTAAAAAGAAAAAAAAACAAAGCAAGTTCCTATTTATCAATTCTTTTTACCCCTGTGGTGAGTGGCTGGGGGTGGTACCCAGCTGGGATGCCCAAGAGGACCAGAGGAGTACTTACATCTCCTCCAGACCATGAAGAGACGACTGCTCTGGTGGCTTTGGGGAGCACAGGAACGGAGCTTAGAAGCTCAACTCTATAGGGGCCCATGGTCACCCCAATGCCTATGGAGCCCTGGCCCTCAGCACTTCCGCCACACCCGGAAGTGCTGGGGGGAAGAAGACCAGGGACACCCGGAGTGCTTCTGCTCATTGAGAGACACCTGGAGCATGTCAGGGTGTGTATAAAAGGGGCCGCCTCCATCCATTTGATGGCTGGAGTCGGGAGTGGAGGCGGACCTGAAGAAGGCAGTGTGAGACAGGCCTGGATGTTGGCGGAGTACTGGGGTTGTGTGTGTTTCACTTGTATATAGTATTGTACTGTAAATAAAAGTGTTGTGGTGCTTAAAACGATGTCTGCCTGTCTGTGTCCGGGATGTTTCCCACACCCCATAATTATAAGTGTCAACATAATGACAAGCTGCTTACCCATAATACTTGGCAATAAAAATATGAATATGTGTTAAAGCTAAATCTTGAAATAACACACTACTTTTACTTAAGATATCAAAGCATTATTGATCTAAACATTGAACTTTGTAAGATGTAATGTAAAAGGCCTCAATTTCGATCTAAAGAGAAAACAAGTATTCTCCCACCTCATAGACCTAAAGACTTAGATAGTATTTTTACATAAGACTCACTTAACAAATATGGACCAGTTTCAACTGCAAAGAGACTGGTTTGGGTAATTTTTAATTCCAGCTATATAAAGAAAAACAGAAATGTTTGGGAATTTTAATAAGGCAATTCCATTTATAGTATTATACATAGTACCATTCAGGGGCAGATACTATGTCATGGTGATAGGTAAGCTATTTAATTCTAAATTAATTCTAATACATATTAACACCTGTTTGTCTGTCTCTCTATTACGAAGTGCTCTGTCTGTCTGTGTGTTATGGATCTTAAAAATAACAGTTATAAGGACACTTGTTCATGTTAATTACAGTCTCAGTTGTTAAAAAATATTTTAAAAGGAGCATCCCACATGAAAATATAACAATCTCATTAGTTGACAGTGCATACCAATTTATAAATTTTATGTCCATTTGAGGTAAAAAAAAAAGCAAAACTCTCCTTACCTGGGAATCGAAGTCAAGTCTCTGAAGCACGGAATGCTGTGACAGAATATCTTACCGCTCCTCACTGGATATGTATCATGCTTGAACCTTTTGTGAAAGTGCTTATTTGATCTTTAGAAATCAGGCTTCATATATTCTATAGTTTATGCCTACATTTTGTAACATTTATTACTAAAATATGAAAAAGTTTCTGTTTTAACAATGTGTTTATACAGATTACTGTAGAAACGGAACACACATGGAATGCGTTTATTCCAAAAACGATCTATTATTTCCACTCTAAAACTCCACTTCACTCCCAGATAATCAATCAAGGCATGAGCTGGGAGAAGTTCGTGCATGTTCTGCGACGGTGGGGGATGGAATTGCCGACTGCTTGCTGCTCTTAATCTGCACATTAACAGGACAAAAGAGGCGAGGACGGATTTAAGAAGTGATTTAAGGTGGGACGGATCTACGAGTTTTTTCGTAGGTTCTGGTAATTCTAGTGTTAAACATCTTGACAACTAAAGAAACTGAACAACTAATCTATAAATCCAGACACCATTACTATGATCATGGAGAGAAAGCTAATAAGCTTTTAACTCAACAAATTCACAAGCAAGAAGTGCGCAACGCAATCTCGGTAATCACCAACACGAACGGAGATAAACTCGTCGAACACAAAAATATAATGCACACTTTCAGAGACTACTATAAATCCCTATATACTACTGAGTTTAAAAAAGACAATACACAATCTAATGCATTTCTGAATACATTGATACCACAAATAGATGCTTTTAGTGCGGAGGAACTTGATAAACCTCTGGCGTTATCAGAATTACTAGCTGCTATAAAGTCACTCCAAGGCGGGAAAGCAGCAGGCCCTGATGGCTACCCTGCAGAATTTTACAAGAAATTCTCCGCTCAGCTAGCTCCCCTCCTATTAGCAACATTTACAGAAGCCAGAGATAACCAATCTCTTCCTCTAACCTTTCGCCAAGCACTAATCACCGTTTTTCCAAAACAAAATAAGGACTTATTACAATGTGCATCATACAGACCTATTTCACTTCTGAATAACAATGTTAAAATACTCTCTAAAATCATAGCTAGAAGGACGGAGAAAGTGCTCCCCTCGGTAATATCACAAGACCAAACTGGATTTATTAGGGGCCGACACTTATCTTCAAATCTTCGACGCCTGTTTAATGTAATATACTCACCAACTAAATCAAACACCTCAGAAATATTATTATCATTGGATGTAGAAAAAGCATTCGACATGATTGAATGGAAATACCTTTTTACTACATTGGAGAAGTTTGGGTTTGGCCCGAACATTTGTGCATGGATTAAATTACTGTATACTAACCCAGAAGCTTCAGTTTGCATCAACAATATTTGCTCAGACTACTTTAAACTAGAACGTGGTACTAGACAAGGATGCCCCTTGTCACCGCTGCTGTTTGCGATTGCCATTGAACCACTGGCAATACATTGTCGAAATACAGATCAGATAAAGGGGACTAGCAGAGAAGGACTGGAACAGAAAATTTCATTATATGCAGATGATATGGTACTGTATATATCGGTCCCAGAAAATTCTGTACCTGCAGTCTTAGCAGCACTCACAGAATTTCAAAAGATCTCTGGTCTCAGAATTAATCTGAATAAAAGTGTACTCTTTCCAGTGAATTCTCAAGCATATAATATTAGATTAGATACCCTACTTTTTATCATTGCAGAACAGTTTAAATACCTAGGGGTAAACATCACAAGTAAACATAAAGCTCTATATCAACAAAATTTCGCCGTCTGCATGGAAAAAAATTAAACAAGACGTGCATAGATGGTCAACCCTTCATCTCACACTAGCTGTAAGAATTAACACTGTTAAGATGAATATTCTTCCTAAGCTCCTTTTTTTATTTCAAAACATTCCAATTGTGGTCGGATGCCCAGGAGGACCAGAGGAGGGCTTATGCCTCCTCCAGACCGCGAGGGGGCGTCCGTCCTGGTTATGTTGGGGGCCACGGGTAGAGGGCTTGGAAGCCCAACCCTGTAGGGGCCCGTGGCCACCGCCAGGTGGCGCCCAGGTGCCTGAGGAACCCTGGAGCCCAGCACTTCTGCCACACCAGGAAGCGCTGGGGGGAAGACGACAGGGGGCTTCCGGGTGCGCAGCTGGCACTTCCACCACACTGGGGTGTGGCTAGGACTGATTGCCGGGAAGCAGCTGGAGCCCATCCGGGTTCCTAAAAGGGACCGCCTCTCTCCAGTCATGGGCGAGAGTCGGGCAGAAGAGGGCGGAGCTGAGAGAGAGAGGACGAGAGGCGGCCAGGAAGGCATTGAACTTGTGAGGCCTGGACAGTTGGGGGAACGGTGCTGGAGGCACTGGGAAGTGCACTGAGTGAAAATATTGTAAATATAGTGTAAATAAACAAGTGTGTGGTGGAACCAACGATGTCTGTCTGCCTGTGTGCGGGTTCAAGTTCACACAATATACATTAATAAATCATTCTTTAGGCAATTAGATTCAACAATAACCTCATTTATTTGGAATTCAAAATATCCACGCATCAAAAGAGCGACCCTACACAGGCAAAAGGCAGAAGGCGGCATGGCTCTACCTAACTTCAGTTTTATTACTGGGCAGCAAATATACAGGCGATAAGAACCTGGACACAAATAGAAGAACATACACAGGCTTGGACCGCAATAGAAGTAAAATCCTGCAGTACTTCTTTGTATTCCTTGCTCTGTGCTCCATTAAACACACGTTATCAGCAATATACAAATAACCCAATTGTGCTCCACTCACTTAGAATCTGGAACCAATGTAGAAAGCATTTTAAGACAGAGAAGCTTCTATCTGTGGCACCTCTGCAAGAGAACCACCTCTTTCAACCTTCTCAAACATATGTAGTTTTTAATATCTGGAAAAAATTTGGAATTAACTTGCTTAGAGATCTTTATATAGACAACGTCTTTGCATCCTATGACCAATTACATTCCAAATTTAACATTCCAGCTACACATTTCTTTCACTATCTTCAAATCAGGAACTTTGTTAAACAGAACCTTCCAGATTTTCCTCATCTTGCACCCTCATCCATGCTGGAAAAAATACTGCTCAATCTCAAGGACTTAGATTCCATCTCTACAATATATAAAATCATTTTACAATCCCTCCCTTTCAAAGATCCAAGAGGACACTGGGAAAAAGATCTCTCAATTAATATACTGTATCAGAAAAGGAGTGGAAAGTAGCAATGCAGAGAATTCACTCGAGCTCCATATGCGCAAAGCATACAATTATACAACTTAAAATTATATATTGAGCACATCTGTCTCGACTAAAACTCTCCAAAATGTTTCCAGGGCATGATCCAACCTGCGAACGTTGCAACCAAGCCCCAGCCTCACTGGGTCACATGTTCTGGGCCTGCACCAAATTAACATTATTCTGGACAAAAATTTTTAATTACCTTTCAGATAGCCTTGGACTCACAATCCCTCCTAACCCATTAACAGCGGTGTTTGGGGTTCTTCCAGAGGGGCTTAAAGTGGAGAAAGACAAACAAATTGTGATTGCATTCACTACACTTTTGGCATGCAGACTTATTCTGATAAACTGGAAAAACCCAAACTCTCCTCTTTTAAGTCAGTGGGAAACCAATGTTATACTATTTGAAATTGGAAAAAATCAAATAGTCAGTTAGAGGATCCGTACAGACTTTTTTCAAAACATGGCAGGATCTAATCAGTAATATTTTAAAATAAGCTCATAAAGCACAGAGAATTTATTAATTTAGGTATGTTGACAAGCCTTAAATTTCACGCCATTTGGCTTGCTCTCTCTCTCAGGGGTGAGGATCAATCTGTTCATAACTCAATTTTTCTTTTGTAAAAACTTGATTGCTTTGTATGGATTGCAATAAAATTAATAATAATAAAAAAATAAACAGATGTTGGCAGAGCCGATTAGCATATTGTAATGTTTTTTTTTTTCACTTCACTTTTGCTTAACTTAATTTTCTTCTTCACTAGTTTTTTTTCTTTTTTGCCACGCTTTTGTCACTTTCATTCGCAGGGCGTTTCAATAGAAACCTGTCCAAGGAGCTTTGTTTAGTCCTCCTCTTTAGAATGTTTCTGAAATGAGTTAGGCAAGTGTCATTAAATAGCACTGCTACACGGTCAGTTGCACCTTTTTCCAGGATTCTTTTCAATAAAGTCAATTCTTAGGCAAGTGTCATTAAATAGTACCGCTGCACGACCAGCTGTAACTTTTTCAGGGTTTATCTATACTAATGAAAGGCAAAGCCCTCACTGACTCACTCACTCACTCACTCACTCACTGACTGACTCACTGACTCATCACTAATTCTCCAACTTCCTGTGTAGGTAGATTTCAATGGTATGACGCCACTGTCGGCCGCCATATTGAACTTTCCAACGTCACTAATTTTCTAACTTCCCGTGTAGGTAGAAGGCTGACCCAATCTTCACGAAATTTGGTAGATGGCTTCCCTGTGTTAACCAAAACCGATGTACGTACTTATTTCGGTGGTATGACACCACTGTCGGCTGCCATATTGAATTTTCCAACGTCACTAATTCTCCAACTTCCAATGTAGGTAGAAGGCTGAAATTTGGCAGGCTCCTTCCTTACAGCTTACTTACAAAGGTTAAGCAGGTTTCATTTCGAAATTCTATGCATAACGGTCATAACAGTTGACAACATTCGCCATATTAAACTTTCTTATTCATGGCCCGATCTTCACGAAATTTGGTAGGTGGCCTCCCTGCGCTAACCGAAACCGATGTACATACTTATTTCATTGGTATGACACCACTGTCGGCCGCCATATTGAACTTTCCAATGTCACTATTTCTCCAACTTCCCGTGTAGATAGAAGGCTGAAATTTGGCAGGCTCATTCCTTACAGCTTACTTACAAAAGTTTAGCAGGTTTCATTTCGAAATTCTACGCGTAACGATCATAACGGTCAACAACGTCCGCCATGTTGAACTTTCTTATTTACGGCCCCATCTTCACGAAATTTGGTACGTGGTTTCCCTGAGCTAACCGAAACCAATGTACGTACTTATTTCGGTGGTATGACGCCACTGTCAGCCACCATATCGAACTTTCCAACGTCACTAATTCTCCAACTTCCCGTGTAGGTGGAAGGCTGAAATTTGGCAGGCTCATTCCTTACAGCTTACTTACAAAAGTTAAGCAGGTTTCATTTCGAAATTCTACGCGTAATGGTCAGAACGGTCTACAACGTCGGCCATGTTGAACTTTCTTATTTATGGCCCCATCTTCTCAAATTTTGTAGGCGGCTTCCCTGCACTAACCAAAACCAATGTACGTACTTATTTCGGTGGTATTATGCCGCTGTCGGCCGCCATATTGAGCTTTTCAACAGTCTTTGTTACTTATGAGCCCATCTTCAAGAAATGTGGTACACGGGTTCCCAACGCTAACTGAATCCTACTTACGTACATATATACGTCCATAGCCTGCAGCTCAGTCACTGTGTGAGGTGGCATTGGGTCCCCCATCCCAACGCCTTCCACGTTGTTGGCTGCCTGCCTATATAAGACCGTCCGTTGCTCCGGTCTCTACATTCCCTTCCTTGCTTCGCCACGGGATTCACGTCTCCCTACTGATAACTACAGCCGTTTTGTTTAATCCACGGCTTCTCCGCTGTTTTATTGTTTGTTTATTACAATTATAGTTATTGTATAGGTATTTTAGACTTACTTTACATTTCTCAGGTACCCATTTCCTTTATCATTCCAACCCCCATTACCATGTCTATCGAGGTGATCACTATTGATCAAAGAACTGTCACTTCCCGAGTGGTTTTCATGCCTGGAGATGGCACCTACCTTTTCCATTCTCTATGTTACATTTTGCACGGCCATATCAGGCTCACTCTTGATATCCGGAGGAACATTGTGTCTTATGTATTGAATGACTGGGACAGGTTCAAGGAGTAGACTGATGACGGTACAGGAGATAATTATACTACACAGGAGCACTATAAGAGTGAAATGCTTTTAAGCCCTTCACCTATGGTTCTGCATGTGAGTTGATGGCTGGCACTGAATTGTTCGGTTGTCGCTTTCAAGTGTACCGAAATAGCCAAATATTTTACACCTTTCAACAACCGCCAATTCCTCTTAAACATCTTAGATTCATAGGTGACAATTTCAGTAGTGGACACTTTGATGTTTATGAATGTTTAAACTCTCAAAAGCTGGATGTGATTTTATCGATGAAACCGGTTGTGTGCTTACAACGCTTGACAGATGCAGAATGTCACTTCAACACAACAAGTCCTGCAAATACTGTCGTAATTGAAACAAACCATAAAACTAAAACCGATTATGACAGCAGCAATCCAAGCTGTCAGATTTGAGACAAGGTTACTGTTCACATGGCCAACTGTAAGTTGCATGCTTAAGAGTAAACTCAGCGCACAGCTTGGTCATGTTACAACCGGAGGGCCGAACTGACAACATGGTATACAAAGAGATCCTTAACAAATAATTTTTGGCATATTTTCCCTCAGTTTAAAAAGGTTTAATTTTCTTCTTAATAAAAATTTTAATGCAGTACTTTGCCGCTGCGAAGCGCGGGTATTTTGCTAGTTTTAAATAAAGTGTTAGGCAAGTGTCATTAAATAGCGCCGCTGCACGACCAATTATAATTTTTTAGGGTGTTTCTCTTCTTTAAAGTTCAAAACTTTTTTCCACATTGCAAACACTTCCTTTATCTCACTTGAAGAGATAACCTCCTCCGCCTCTGACTCCTCCGCGATGCCAATCTCCTGCAAAACCTCTGTATGTTGCTGCATCTGTAGTCCCATCAACTCCTTCCGTTGTCAGGCAACAAGCTCTTTGATGCCTCGTATCAAGAATTTTAGCTCCTAACTCAAGGCAAAAAATTGACCTAGTGACGGCTTGTATCCCAAAAATCTCATACGTTGGGGCACTTGTATCTCAAGGTACCACTGTATTCATAAAATTATAATGGCTGCAGTCAATTTAAGTCCAGTCCAGGATAGGTCATCAACTATAGTGATGATATTATCTATATACTACCAACACAATCAAATTTGTAATGGATCATAATTTATTGGAGCCATGGAAGTTCTTAAATTCAAATTCAAGAGAATACTCCTTCATCTTACCCATACATCACAGTTACTCAATAATAATTTATCCATCAATAATAATTTATTGCCCAATGTCAAATCATTAAAAACTACATTGTTGTTAACATTGATCAACTCTGATCTCTGAGCTTGAATTATTGTGCCCTACACTGCAAAAAACAAAATCTAAGCAAGTGAAAAGTACTTATATCATGACGTTAAATCTTTTTTTCCTTATTGTAAGAATTATTGATGTCAAAAAACTTGTATTTACAATTATTTAGCATGTTTTGAGAAATCTTGTCAAGTAAATTTTGCTTACCCCATTGGCAGATTTTTTTGCTAAATAAAAGCGAAACAACTCTTATTTAAAGTTTTTTTGTCTAGTTTTTGCATATGCATTTTTTGCAGTATACACACTCATTTTGTAGCTGGTGTCTTAAACCCCTGTCATTAGCAGATATAAACTTTACAAAGTTCATCTCCAAAAAATACATTGTTTTTTAGAGACTAATATATCCTCAGTGGTTTTCACAGGAACACTTTAGGAAATCCTAAAGGTGTTTTTAAGAAGACACATTTTTTCATATGTCTCATAAAAATAAATTGGAGACCAAAAAGGAGTCAGAGTTAATTTTTAAGATTTTGAGAAAATACCATGAAGACACCATATTTCCAAATTAGGCACTTGACAGGAAAAGACAAGCTGTACAATCAGAATGTAATCTTTTGACAACAAAAGAAACATAACAACTTATCTTTAAATTGTGACATCATTGTTATTAATACGGAGAGAAACCTAGTAAGATTTTAGTCAAACAAATCAGCAAGCAATAAATTCAAAGCAAACTACCAGAAATTACCAGCACAGCTGGAGATAAGATCATGAACTATAAAAAATTAACTGACACATTTAAAAAATGCTGTAAGTCCTTATACCCTGCTCAGTTTAAAGAAAATGAAACACAATCTTAAACATTTTTAATACAATGCAAATACCAAAGCTCAGTACTCATGGTGTATAAGAACTTAACGAAAAGTGGGAAAGCAGCAGGGTCTGATGCATAACCAGTAAAATTGTATATATATATAAAAAAAAAATCAACTTGTTATCTACATGACTATTACCAACATTATAGAAGCTAGAGACAACAAAATTCTACCTCAAACTTTTTGCCAAGCATTAATTACCATTTTGCCAAAAAAATAACTTACTACAATGCACATCACAAAGACCTATTCCACTTCTGAGAAGTAAGGTTGAATACTCTCCAAAGTTTTACCAAGAAGGATTGACAAAGTTCTTCCTTCTGTAATATACAGTACATGAACAGAGAATGTTAAAAAAAATAAAAAAAGCTCTCTTTAAAACCCACTCAGACTAGTATTCTAAACCAATAGAAAATAATGATAATAATCTTTGTGTACTGATTAGAACAGTGGCTAGTTTAACAAATGAAAATTCAGATATAAAGTGCAAAACACCAACAGACATTATCAGTCTTCATTATCAGAACTTCTTTAATGAGAAAATTAAAAACACAAGTGTACCCAGTTTAAACCAGTGTTTTACAGTGTAAACCGCATACTACATTGGCAAACCTTGCCACACCTTGCATTCAACACTTTAGATATTTATCCTGTAACAGAATAGTAAGTCTTAACTTTAATTCCTAAAATTAAACCTACTACTTTTTCCTTAGATCCAGTACCAACAAAACTAGTAAAAAGCTCAGTGAATGTTCTTACAGCACCTATTCTTAGCATTATCAAGTTTGTTATTGCATGGAACAGTTCTTGATGTACTAAAAGTGTCAGTCATCCAACCGGTACTTAAAAAGTCAGACCTAGACCCGCACATACATAATAATTATAGGCCCATATCAAATCTGCCCTTTCTCTTTAAAATACTTGAAAAAGTAGTCACCAATCAGCTTTATTCACACCATACGTGTCACATTTTTTTTTTGAGAAATTCCAGTCTGGCTTCCACACTAGTCATAGTACAGAAAACAGCATGAATTCATGTTGTAAATGACATGACTCTGATGAAGGAAACTCCATTGTAATAATGTTGGTAGAGTTAAACGCACCGTTTGACACCATGGACCATTCTATTTTACTACACAGGCTGGAAAATTACATTGGGCTCACAGACAGTGTCCTTGCCTGGTTTAGTTCTTATTTGTCAAATCCATCATAGTATGTACAGAAATGTACTGAGTGTTCTCCATCATTAAACACTGAAGTGAGATATGGTGTCCCGCAACGTTTGGTACTAGGACCTTTACTGTTTTCACTTTACATGCTTCCACTGGGATATATCATTAGAAAACATGTTCATTTTCACTCGTACGCAGATGAAACCCAGTTATACATTTCTTTTAGACCAAATGATGTTTCTGCGATGTTGTCTTTAGTTGGATGGATGAGAACTACTTGTCTTTAAACACAGATAAAACAGAGATGTTAATTATTGGAGAGAATTATACTGTTCGTGACAATATTTTGTTATCATTTAACTCAGTTAAAATCACCATTACTTTTACTGAATCAGCCCATAGTCTAAGCGTTATGTTTGACTCTAGGAATTCATTTAAAGCACATATTATAAAATTGTCCAAAACATGTTTCTACCATCTTAAAAATGTTGGTAAATTAAGTTTTTTTCTAAATATGCAGGATACTGAGAAATTAATTCATGTACTTATTTGTAGTAGGATTAATTACTATAATGTGGCGTTCACTGGATGTTCAAACTGTTCTTTATACAGCTTTCAGTTAATCCAAAATACTGATCCATGAATCCTTACAAGAACAAGAAATATGAACACATAACTCCAGTTCTTTAATCTGTACACTGGCCCCCGGTAAAGTTTAGGGCAGATTTCAAAATCATACATTTAACATTTTTATTTATTTATCTATCTATCTATTTATTTATTTTTTTATGTATTTATTTATTTATTTATTTATAATGCACTTTAAAAACAACATCAAGGCTGACCAGAGTGCTGTACAATAAAAACCCAACATATCAGACACACAATAACCAAAGGGTAAAAGAAACAGAAGCAAATAAACACATAAGAGCTGAAGAGGACCTTTACTGTTTACTGAAATATAAAGCCTTAAATATAAAGCTTAATATAAAGCCTTAAAGGTCTGGCTTAATTATATGAACTTATTATTATCTACAAACCAGAGCACACATGAAGATCTCTAGATGCCGGTCTTCTTATGATTCGAAGGATTAATAAAATAACAAAGGGAGGTCAAGCTTTTAGTTACAGGTCCCCAAAAATGTGGAATGGTCTGCCTGCTACTATAAGAGATGCCCCTTCAGTCTCAGCTTTTAGATCACAGCTGAAGACTCATTACTTTAATTTGTTGTTAGTTATTAGCACTAAATCATAAGTAATATGATAGATTTAATTTGTTATTAACCCTGACCTATTCTGTTTCTCTTCTCAGTACTCACATATGGCACTACCCTAATGCCAAGATGTTTGCTTGCCTAATGAAAAGCAATTTCTGATAAAGGAGCACTGGAATCATCCGGTAGAAGGGTGCTTTTACAGATCAAGTGTAGTGTAGTAATAGTAGATTAGCCGGCCCAGCACTGAGTCAGCTATGGAATGGACAGTAGTGGGGAGGGAGTTTGACAGCCGAGGTCTCCAAGACTCTGAACAAATTGGAATTGTATTATGTGTTATAATCTACCAATGTACTATTTTATTATATTGTAATTACCCCAATTTTGACACCCACTGCACATCCAACCTACCTGGAAAGGGGTCTCTTTCTGAATTGCCTTTCCTGAGATTTCATTCATTTTTTCTCTACAAGGGTTTTTTTGTGAGTTTTTTATTGTCTTCTTAGAGAGTCAAAGCTGGCGGGCTGTCAAAAGGCAGGGCCTGTTAAAGCCCATTGCGGCAATCCTTGTGTGATTCTGGGCTATGTAAAAATAAATTGTATTGTATTGTATTGTACTATCACATGATCAAAATGGATTCATTAAAGCCTGACACTTAATTTTAAATTTTTTGACATTTGTTTAATGTAATATAATAACTCATGAAATATAACACACCAGAGAACTTATTGTCTTTGGATGCAGAAAAGGCTTATGACAGAGTCAAATAGGACTATTTACTCACCACATTTCACAAATTTGGGTTTGGCCCAACATATCTGCATGCATAAAATTACTTTATACTAGTCCAGGAGCCTCAGTTCATATAATCAACATGAACTCAGACTACTTTAAACAAGAACAAGCTTGCCCTATATTATATCGACTATTTGTTTTCAAAATGCATTAGAAATAAAGGGGATAATCAGAGAAGGACTTGAACAAAAAATATAACTATACTCAGATGATATGGTACTTTATATATCAGATGAACAAATATCTTTACCATTAGTCCTTAAAGCATTACCAGAATTTAATTAAAAAGTTTTTTTCAATTTATCCATTCTGTCAAAACAGTTTAAACATCTAGAGATAAACATCACAAGTAAATATAAAGATTATCACGCATGTGCGAGTAGGAGGATGTTGTATGGGCCAAGTGAAGGTAATTCCAAATTGATGAATTCACACTGGAATGGTCACCAATGGACCTTAAATCTTGTCAGCTTGTCCCTTAGGAGAGATGGGAGTAGATTTATACCTGGTGGCATGGATCGTGGACTATCTTACAGACAGACCTCAGTATGTGCATCTCGGGAACTGCAGGTCTGACATTGTAGTCAGCAACACAGGAGCGCCGCAGGGGACAGTTCTTTCTGCGGTCCTGTTCAGCCTATATACATCAGACTTCCAATACAGCTCGGAGTTCTGCCACATGCAAAGATTTGCTGATGACACCGCTATCGTGGGCTGCATCAGGAGGGGGCAGGAGGAGGTGAGGTGTGACTCAAACCACTTACACCTGAACACCAGCAAAACCTAGGAGCTGGTGGTGGATTTTAGGAGACCCAGGCCCCTCCTGGACCCCGTGATTATCAGAGGTGACTGTGTGCAGAGGGTGCAGACCTACAGTGTAAATACCTGGGAGTGCAGTTGGATGATAAATTGGACTGGACTGCCAATACTGATGCTCTGTGCAAGAGAGGACAGAGGTGACTATACTTCCTTAGAAGACTGGCGTCCTTCAACATCTGCAATAAGATGCTGCAGATGTTCTATCAGACGGTTGTGGCAAATGCCCTCTTCTACGCGGTGGTGTGCTGGGGAGGCAGCATAAAGAAGGATGCCTCATGCCTGGACAAACTAGTGAGGAAGGCAGGCTCTATTGTAGACACGGAGCTGGACAATTTGACATCCGTGGCAGAGCGACGGGCGCTAAGCAGGCTCCTGTCCATTATGGAGAATCCACTGCATCCACTGAACAGTATCATCTCCAGACAGAGGAGCAGCTTCAGCAACAGACTGCTGTCACTGTCCTGATCCACTGACAGACTGAGGAGATTGTTCCTCCCCCACACTATGCAACTCTTCAATTCCACCCGTTGGGTAAATGTTAACATTATACAAAGTTATTGTCTGTTTTACCTACATTTTTATCACTGTTTAATTTAATATTGTTTTTTATCAGTTTGTCCATGTCCAGGTTTTTATAGCTTGTATATCTGCTGCCCAGTGATAAAATTGAAAGTTAGGTAGAGCCATGCCACCTTCTGCCTTAGGTCTTTGTAGGGTCGACCTTTGGATACGTGGATGTTTTGAATTTCAAATAAATTAGGTTATCATTGAATCTAATTTCTTAAAAAAATTATTTATTGATGTATGTTGGAATGTTTTGAAATCAAAAAGAAGCTTAGGAAGGACATTCATCTTAATGTTAATTCTTCCAGCTAAAGTGAGATGAAGGGTAGACTATCTATGCATGTCTTGCTTAATTGTTTTCATACAGATGGCAATTTTTGCGATGATAAAAGGGAAGGTGTCCAATCTAATATTGTGTGCTTCAGAATTCACTGGAAAGAGCACGCTTTTATTCAGATTAATTCTGAGACCAGAAATCTTTTGAAATTCTGTTAGTGCTGTTAGGACTGCAGACAAAGTATTTTGTGGATGTGATATATACAGTACCATATCATCTGCATATATAGAAATTTTCTGTTCAAGTCCTTCTCTAATAATCCCCTTTTATCTCATAAGCATTTCAACAGTGAACTGCTAGTGGCTCAATGGCGATTGCAAAAATTTTATATATTTCATATGTTTGTCTCTGAAATAAAATCGATTTGTTTGGATGTAAATTTTGTACAGTTCTCGTCTGCTGATAGTACAACACAATAGTGTTGTACTTACATGATTTAATTGTAGGTAAGAAATTGTTATCTACAAAGAAATAATCAATTCTTGAGTAGCAGTGATGCACTGGTGAGTAGAAGGAATATGCTGTTGAGTTTGGGTTTAGAAATCTCCTGGGGTCTAAGTTGTATTCAGTTACAAACTGTGTAATTATCTTTGCAGTGTTAGATGTCATCGCCCCTGTGGCAGGAGACCTATCTAGGTCTGGATTTAAAACACAATTAAAGTCTCCAGCCATTATACTTTTATGAGTCTTCACATTGGGAATGGCAAATATATTTTGGATGAAGTCCCTATCATCCACATTGGGTGCATAGATATTTATCAAAATCACTTTACAGTTAAATAAATTACCCATGGCAATCACATATCTCCCTTCAGGATAAGACATTACATGTGAAGCTGCAAATGGAATGTTCTATGTATAAGAATTCCCACACCTCTAATTTTCTTTGTAAAGCTGGAATGGAATATTTGGCCAGTCCAGTCTCTGTGCAGCCTAAACTGATCCTTACTTAATAAGTGGGTCTCCTGTAAAAATACTATTTTAGCGTTTACATCTGTTAGGTGAGAGAATACTTTCTTTCTCTTTAATGCTTGATTCAGACCTTTAATATTCCAGCTCACAAAGTTAACTGTTCAGTCATGGAGACATTGCTTCTGAACTTTTGCTGTCATTTTGTAGTCTTAACTAAAAATAAGACAGCTTTGACCTTAATTTCCAATTTTCCCAGGAGTTATTGCTATGAAGCCTATTGTTATGTTTGCTGTTATAATTATAAGGACTAAAAGGATAGATTAGAGATAGCTTGCATTCTTTCTCAACCCCACCAGTCCCCCCAACCCCCATTTTGCCTCCCCACCTGAGGCTGAACCACACTTCACCAAGTCCAAGTCATCTGACATACCTAGAGACAGAGCACGTCCAAAACAAAATAAGCCCCCCAGCAGCAGTGAATGAGTGTTAAAATTGAGATATCTATTGACAATACAGTGCAAGTACTATAAGCATAAAATATGATCTTAAACAATCTTGAGATAGTAAACCCAGGGAATGATGTTTAAAAGTAGCCCTGGATACGCATAGTAAGCCCTATTAAAATAAACCGATGATATGATGTTAAACAGTCTCCTTTAAAAAATATATATAGATATTTTTTACACATACATACATATACACATATAATTGTAATTAAATTATAAACAAAAAGTATCCAAAAAGGGGAAAATATGCATAATTACAGTACCATTATCACCGTAAACGGATCAAACGGCCGGTAAGATCTTCTTTGCCATGCCATGGCAGGATGCAACTCACGATCGTATTTTCAAAAAAGTGTCAGGATCAGTTTTTTTAGCTCTTTTTCTGCTTCCACCGTAGAAGTAAAGATGTAGTACTTGCCTTGAATGTCCACTTTCAGTTTGGCAGGATGCAAGAGGCTGTATCTGATTTTAGGAACTGGGATACAGAGCTATATAGACAGAAATAGTTGGGTGCAATACAGGGCAAAAAGATTAATCAATCTCTTCTACTTGCATACTGAATAAGGATTCTGATCCTATTGGTACAACAAATAGCAAGATGGAGAGTCAATTATTATTTTGAAGATAAAGAAATCTTGTGTGGGAGAAAAAAAATTTAGCTGTAAGTTATCCAAATGCTATTGTATGTGTGAAGAAATAAATGCGAGAAGCAAACAGATTAAGGGTTGGGGAACCATCCCTGTGTACTGTTGTACCAAAATAATTTAGTATGCACTGAAATAACGGTCAGGTTCATGAAAGAAACAAATGAAAAATGACAAATGAGTCTGTACAAACAGGAATTTATTTGATTTTAACCAGAAGTAGGCAAGAAGCAATGGTTGACATATTGAGAAGGTGACGGAGGTGATGTCATCGGAGTGACATCGTCAGAGCTGGACAGGCGAACACATGGCAGTTTCTTCATGAGACGGAGCGATGTTTTCTGAAGTGGAATTCAAGGTATAGGAGGTTTTTCTTCCTTTTTTCTAGTGATGAAAAGAGAAAAGCATTAATACGCTGTCTTAAGCCCTGCTCCAGATGGATTACAAACTTCGTCGTGCCCTTCAGCTGCCCCCTAATCGCGAGTGTGTGACATATGTCATACTGTAGGAGGAAAAGGTTGGGAGCATGCAATGACACAGTGCATTACCACACCCACCACAAACCACCGAGGTTGGGACCCAAGTGTAACCATGCAACAGGTGACACCTCAGTTTATTTATGAATGTCCTCTGCATATGCTTTGCTTCTGCTTTGCATCTGATGATGAACAATAAACTCAGATACTCACAGCCTTGAATTTGGATTAGACAGGATTAGAAAAGAAGTGGATAGGTAAACTAACATGCTTCAGGCATGTTTAAACATCAAGCAGCTCCTCTAAATGTGTTACTTTTTTGAATTAAGAAATGCACCTTGTCAGATATTTCCTTTTTGTATTTTTATATTTATTTTTCTAACATTTCTGTCCACTTTATAAGTGTTTGAGGAGTGCCTCCAGTCAAACTCGCAGGAATCAAGATCAAATGTAATTTTTCCATCAGTTGAGATCTGCATATGTTAATACACATGTTGTAGGGGGGATTTAATACTACTTTAGCACTCCTGTTATTAATGTAATTATCTTAAGGTGCAGTTTACTACAAAGATGCATCCAGCCACCTGTTTATAGGGATAATAGCCCTATCCCAGATCTGTCACTGATTGAAAGACAGGAACTAACCATAATCTGTCATAGGGTTCACTTACAAACACTAAGTGAATTCAATGCTGCAGTTTAATTTAATACTCACATAATTCAGGTGTGAGGAAAAAGAAAGAAAATGTTGAGTAATGGAGTCTCAAACAAGGTGAAAAGAGGATAGGATCTCCAAAAGACACATAAAAGCACGCTGACCTTCAGTAGCCCACTCAGAAGAGGATTACCTCAATGCTGCAAGCTCCTAAGTTGCTACCTGAAGACTGACACCTGCATCTTGCTTTTAAAGTCCAAAAAATAATGGAATGTTCCAAAATTACAAAAATGTCTCACAATGAAGAGAAACAATGAAACTGGCTGAACAACAAGCACACAACTGCCACCCTGTTGGGATGATGGGTCTGAAAAAGTCATAAGGAAAGGAGAGTAATATATGACAACATTCATCTTGTGAACAACAGGGCACAGTGGTAGTAATGGCATCCTGATGCTTCTCGGGAGCGACATAATCTTGGGGCACTCAGCCAGTGAAGCAGTCTCAGTCCTCAGGACTATTGGTCCACTATAACACCAGTTATAATAGAATGCACTGAAAGGATTTTCATGTCCCATTTCAAAGCAAGCATCCTTGTTACACTTGACCAGTTCCAGCATGCTTATCAATCAAACAGGTCTACAGAGTTTGCCATATCTTTGTACTTTACTCTGCTTTAACTCACCTGGAGCTCATTAAAACTATTTCGGAAAGCTAATTATTGACTATGATTAAGCATTCAATACAATCATACCATACAAAATGGTTAATAAACATTGTTTAGGTCTAAATACCCCCTTATACAATTTGACCTAAACTTTCTATCCAACAGGTCCCAGAATGTTAGGATGGGTAAACACATATCTTCAACTTTGTTTTTGAGTCGGAGTGTACTGCACAGCAGTGTGCAGAGCCCCCTCCTGTATTCGCTCTTCACCTACGACTGTGTTTCTATTCACAAAATCTAACTTGATCATTAAATTTGCTGATGACACCACCATGATAGGCAAAATTTCATATAACAATGAGATGGCTTACAGAGAATTCATTCAGCTATCTCCAAGATGAACAAGTCCCTATAACACAAAAATAACAGAATCTGAGAACCACGAGCAATAATAATCCAGTAACCTGAGAATAAACAAAAGAAAAGTCATACTTAATACTACTACACTAATTTAATGCACTACAGCTGGGTTTTGCTCCCGAAATGAAAATAAAAAGCAACAAAAAGGACTAAGACCATGGAAGGCTCTGAGGTTGTGAGAAAGGGATTTTAACCACTGAACCAATATGTCATCTTTGCAATAAAAAGTCATGACATAATAATAATTATTTGTTTAGAGAGATTACTTAACTATGATACTCAAAGATAAGAGGACAGAGATGCACACAAAAAAGCTAAGAATACAGGTAATTGTTGCTGCATGTGAACAGAGTGATAGCTACAGGATTCTGGAAAAGGCATCACCAAAATAAGACATTTCAGACAATTTGCTATAACATCACTCATCAGACAAGAGCATTCTTGATATTGTACCATGATATCTGTTTCCATGGAAACACATAGCTATGCGATACCTACATGCATACAAGTTGTATTAAAATGATTGATGCCTAACTCCAATTCTCCACTACTGTCTCTACTACATTTGTTTGAATGTGATAAACATATCACTTCTGAGAATGACATTTACAGACACAGCACAGCAGAAACATAAATAACTGACATTATTTGGCATGGATTGTTGTCATCCAACCTCATCATTTAATTTCTAAAGAGGCAGAGTAGTTTTTGCAAGGGCTCAAGTGAAAAACAAATTAAAATAATAAGCAAAAACTGAAAGATGTATTAAGACATAAAGGTGACAGCACACATAAACAACAGGCTTCCTCTCAGAAGCACTGCAGGCTTACAAGGCTGAAAATGACAGCAAAATCCCTTAAAAGTCCTGCTTTCCCAACATAAAGGGGACTGTTTCGTATCCTAGCAACATATTGCCACTAGAGCTGTCAGCCAGTCAGGCTTCATTGTTCTAAAAAGTACCCATAATATTTTTTCACAACCTTAGCACTTTATGTACCTGTGCTGAAGCAACTGTCAATTTGTGTTTTCAGCCTAACTTCCCTATGAGTAAAATAAATAATCTGGCTAGATTTTCTCTTCCAATTCCAGCCTTGCATATCTGTGTAAGTTGCAAAATCATTCGTTATTAGACATCTGCTACTTTCAGAGACAACACCATTATAGACACTTTGGTATTGCCCTCATTCTATGATCACCTTAGGTTTAATTATCCAGAAGGTGTCTTCCTGCGCTCTTTTTGCATTGATCGTCCTTTCTTTTTATTGCCACTTCTCTGCACATTAGATAGTTCCTCCTCTGTGCATTGTAAGTCAGGAATTTGTGCAACATGACTCTCTTCACCTTTCCTGTGGTACTAAACTTGTAGCATTTGACCTACATTTAGAAAACCTTGTGTCTTTTCTACCATATGGACAATTACTGCTTGGCATTGGCCATATATGCTTTAATCTACAGTATCAGGGAATGGGTGATCCTGTTTACATTTCTCACTCTTCATTTTATTTGACAATTTGCTGTTTTTACTTTCCTCCACTTAAATTTTGTTTAAAACCATGAAGGCGCTTAAACCTATGCCATTCAGGCGCGTATCTGTTATGAAAGAAATTCTTATGACATTATATCATCTGCAGAGATAGGAGCTCCATTTAATGTAAAAGTCTCAGAGGAAGCAGTGTCTGCATGGAATTCATAATTCCAATCATCTGCCTTAAAAGATTGATACTGACCTTGCACTTAGCAATTCATCTTTCACACTGCACCTATAAGAGAAAGAGTAACCACTGCAAATCTGTCTGGCAATTCATGCTTTACTTCACTTCTGGAAAGATGTCACATCCCACACAATTTCTTTGCCTGTATTTTATAGTAGCTAAAGCTTATGGCTTCATATAATCTGTAACAAGAAAACAGTCACACACAATGACAGTGCTGCAGTTTGATTAACGTTGACAAACAGAGCGAGTGGCACCTGAGTAATACGAATAGCAAGCCAAATTAACATTTAAAGCTAAGTCAAAATGTCTGTTACATGTCTTAAAATAAGCCCAGCATATTTTAAACTCATTTGAAGGTATCTAAAATTAAGCTGTCATATATTTTAAGATACCATATGTCTTATACTGTACATTTTAATGTATTTCAAAAAATATCTCAAAAACATCTTTAGATGTCTTAAAATAATTTTCTTTGAATTTCAAGATATTTCTTCCACCATTCTTTAAGTTTACTTTTTCTTTTATTTGTGTTTCTAGATATCATGGGTGCTACTTTTTCATTGTTATAGTTGGTATGATACTATGTGGTTGCTAGGCAGGTAATACGCATGCCACATGACCCGTGACATTGTGGTAACCACGTTACACCTTAATCTGCATCTATACTTTTTTGTGGAAAGTTAACATATACAAGTTAAAGCACACAAGAGCAGCAGGCTTTCAATGCTAAAAATTAAGTAAAGCAATATTTTAGCACTCTTTTTGTTTGCATTCCTCTGGTAATAATTCTAGTATTCTTTATTACCATGAATGAAGATGTTTCTTAGCTCTTTTCAAGGCAATAATATATGACAGCTGTCACACACGTGTCCATGGGAGGCAGCTAAAGGACTCGATTGAGGGTAATTCCATGCTGGACCAGGGGAGGGTGGAGTGCATTAACCCTTTTACTTTTTCTCCTGCAGAATGGTTTCGGGAAATCCTACCTGGCCCTGATGAAGTCACTTTCAGTTCTGGGCCCAGCAACATCACTTCCACTTCCAGTCCCAATGATGTCAGTTCTGGTTCCAGCCCTGATGACCTTATTTCCTCTGACTAACTTTAAAACTGTCATTTTGTCACATATACCACACTCAGTTAAAATTTGATTTATTTGCCTAAACAGGAGCAAGCCACAATGTATGGGGTCGCTACCCCAAACCTTTTTTGTCTCTCTTGTCCCTTTTGTTCTGACACAGATTATTGAAAAAAGTGGACATCAAAGGGAATAGGGATGCAACTATTTCACAATGCTTACAAAAGTCATCTATAATGCATTGTCTGGACTTATTTGGTAGATGGCAGCAAAGATGATGAAAAAGATTGAGGCTAAAACACTTTGGACATTCATTCTCCTTACAGTACAGCATCTAATGGTGTTCACTGCACTCACCTGACAATGTAACTGATCAAAACAAATACAACAAATACAACATGTGCAAAAAATACCACAAACAGTGCGACATATTTAGAAAATTTTGTGGATTATAAATGCATGAAATTGGTTGCTTTGAGAGGTATCAAATGTTGTAAATTTTTCATGTATTGGATGTACTGTGTCCATATTTTCAGACATTTATTAATGGTATGTTTTGCACAATTTGAATAATAAAAAAGAATTTTGACATCTTTCTCAAAGAGATTATCTTTAAAAAAAACTGCTGTAAGAACCAATCTTAGAAAGTTAGTGCTTTAAGTTAAACTCATATTAGTGTTTGGTTAATTTGAATAGAATATCATTTTCTTTCACAGCTGTAGATTATGGTTTAACCTTTTTTCCTGTAAGTTAATATGAGATAGAACTATCTTAGCTATATCTGCAATAGAAGGTACTGTTATTTAAGTTAGTGTGTATTTGGAATAGTCCCATTGCTAGCATGGGCTGAAAGACCCGTGTACAGTTTGTAAATGGGATAGTCATACAGTTTTCTGACCGTTTAGAAATGGTTCAACTGTATGAGCAAACTTAAAGAAAGAAACGATATATAAGCTTTAAACAGAACTTTTCTTAAAGAAGAACTATCCTTTTCTTTGGTATATCAATGTTTCTCTATATTTGTGTGAATTGTTTAACTTTAATTTAATTTTATTTTACTAAAGCTTTTAAAAAAGAAGATATTTTCTCTGTGGAATAATTTCAACATGTCAAGCTATTGTCAGAATCCCATGAAGCAAACTAAAGCTGCAGAATTTTAGGTGAACAGATCTACATTAGCCTTGAAAGAGCTTTTTTATGTGTGTTAGTGTTATTGACTAAAATTGGCTGTGTTTTTGCCAGTAAATTAATTAATGATGTTCATCAGGACTTTCATAGGAAGTTCCAGGCAGTCGTAACATATATGTTTTTTACCAAGAGAAAATGAATGACTCAGAGTTACAGAAGCTTAACTCAAAAGCAGTGTCTCTGAACATTAAAGGGACTAACTTGAAATCAAACAACGTGGAACTAATAACTACAATCCAGCAGTTATCCACTGAATGCTGCAATAAACTTACACGTTTCAGGAGAGAATCCTCAGATTCCATGCCAATGGATGTTACTCATGATTGTGTGGGCTTCGTAAACTAATGTAAAAAGAAATTGTGAGTTACAGCTAAGCTCACTTGCGTCAGAAAAATCTAAGATACAATTAATTATCTTTGTCCTAGTTTAGGGACACTTGGAATGGATGGCTTTTCATTTAAGATAGTAATCGCCCATGTTTGATAACAACAGTTTTCTTAATTAATTTCACTCAGGTTTTTTTTTTTAACAATTACATTTTATTTATTTACTGATTCATTGCAGAATAGTTATAATACAACAATCAAATACATATTGGTATAAACAAAAAATAAAAATTAGGAAAATGGAAAATACAATCAATCCCACAAATCACAGACAGGTCTAAGCCTAAATAATCTTAAACAACACAAAAAAACCCACACCCCTGGAAATGCAGAGGGCTAATTAGTAGATTTAATTATAACTCACAGTGTTGAAATACAAAATTTAAATATTACTCCACTAAATTAAGTGATTTCTGTACACTACTTAATTACATTCGATTTGGTTCTGCCCTACATTCACTGATTAAAACAAATACAGTACGTCATCTGGATTGTAATTCTGCTTCAATATTTATAGATATTTTGAGTAAGTCAAGTGTACTTGTGGAAACCAATTTAGATCAGCTAACATCAAATTATAATATGATCTTGAGAGAATCTTTGGACGCAAAGGCTCCCCTTAAAACAAAGTAATCAAAGCACATAGAAGCTCACCCTGGTTTAATGAGAGCACTTGAACTCTTAAATTAGAGTGTCGAAAACTGGAGCATAGATGGAGAACAACAAAGTTACAGGTTTTTTGACTTGTATGGACATAGAGTGTTAAAAATATAGAAAAGCTCTCTTTTAAAGCTCATTCAGAGTGCTATTCTAAAATAATAGGTAACAACAGTAATAGTCCTTGTGTACTGTTCAGAACAGTGGCTAATTTAACAAATTTGGATTAAGAACTACAAAGCAAAACACAGATGTTAGCAGTACATACTTAATAAACATCTTTAATAAGAAATTCAAAAATATAAGATCCCAGGTCTCAGCATCACAATACAAACCAAATACTATCTTGGAAAAACCTGCCTTGCCTTGCATTCAACACTTTATAAATTTTAGTCCTGTAACAGAACATGAAGGCTTACCTTTATTTTCTAAAATGAAACCCACTCCCTTTTCCCTAGATCCAGTGCCACCAATACTAGTACAAAGTGCAATGGATGTTCTTGCCAGACTTACTGTATTCTTAACATTATCAATAGCTTACTATTGCATGGCCCACTACCTGATGTACTAAAAGTGTCAGTTATCAAACGTTTACTTAAAAGGTCAAACCTAGACCCACATATACTTTGTAGAAGATCAGGCTCCGGGCACAGACAGACAGACACCATATGTCCAAAAAACACATGCTTATTTATTCCAGTAAACTGCACACAACACAATGCTCCAAACAGTACTCAGTCCTTCTCTTCCCGTCTCTCCTCTACTGCTTCCTTCCCAAAACTTTGTTTTCCTCCTTCCAACTCTGGCTTCGGAATGAAGTGAGTTGGAAGTGCTCCAGGTGTCCCTTGATTAACATCCGGCAGCACTTCTGGGTGTGGCAGAAGTGCTGTACCGGACCCTCGCTCC
This sequence comes from Polypterus senegalus, assembly GCF_016835505.1. Lineage (NCBI taxonomy): Eukaryota > Metazoa > Chordata > Cladistia > Polypteriformes > Polypteridae > Polypterus > Polypterus senegalus. Next base: position 37,787,029 of record NC_053165.1, read on the forward strand.
TCTTCTTGCTGCACCTCCGGGTGTGGCGGAAGTGCTGCATGTCCAGGGTCTGGAGCTGTCCAGGCGCCCCCTGGCGGCGGCCATGGACCTCTACTGCGTTGAGCCTCCAAGTCCCAATTCCATGGCCCCGATGTAAACCCAGAGTGCTGCCCTCTCGTGTCCCGGGGGAGGTACTCCTGATAGCATGCCCATTCCCCAGGTCTTCTCCTGAAAAGGGCGTCCCGTCTGAGCAGGATTCCCGGCCCTCCATCACAACTTAATAATTATTCACCCATTTCAAAGTTACCACTTCTCTCTAAATACTTGAAAAAGTAGTCGCCATTCAGCTTCAGTCTTACCTTACACAATTTATTTGAGAAATTTCAGTCTGGCTTCCGCACCAGTTATAGTACAGAAACAGCACTAACACGTGTTGTGAACAACATTCTGATATCCACTAATGAAAGAGTATCCACTGTAATTATGTTGTTAGGCTTAAGCATAGCATTTGATACCATTGACCATTCTGCAGTATTTTACTGCACAGTCTGGAAAATTACATTGCTTACAGGCAATGTCTTTGCCTGGTTTAGTTCTTGTTTATCAAATTGATTCCGGTACATACAGAAATGTGCTGACAGTTCTCCTTCATTATACACAGAAGTGAGATATGGTGTCCCACAGAGCTCAGTACTGGGATCTTTACTGCTTTCACTTTCTGCTGGGAACTATCATTAGTTAAATGAAGTTTCTCAGATGTTTTCCACTCATGACGCCGGAGAGAGGCGACGTGTTGCGTGCTGCTCCTCACAGATTTTTCGTTTTTGTGTCTGTATTTTTGTCATTGTCGCTGTTTGTACTGCCTGTTCGCTGTTTTATTAAGTATGTCCGTACAACACTTGTAAATATCGGAGCGACAAAGGCACAAGTTGCTGCTTTTGAAGTTATCGACCAGGGGCTGCTCGCCACAATAACTCGAGACCAAGGTGGCAGACGCGACCCACCCGACCACGCCCGGAGGACATGGAGAAGAAAACGTGGCCAGTGTGCCGGGATCCAAGTGAGGATGAAACGCTGAGGACTGCGACTTCCACTGCCTAGCATTTTCCTGGCCAATGCCCAATCTCTGGACAACAGACTTCGTTTTCAGCGAGATCTGCGTGACTGTTGTGTTTTCTGCCTCACAGAAACATGGCTCACTGCCTGCACACCAGATTCAGCTGTCCAGCCAGATGGCTTCTATATCCACCGCGCTGATTGGTCGGTCTCTTCTGGGAAAAAGAGAGGTGGCAGGGTATGCTTCCTCATCAACAACACATGATGTACCTGGAGTGTCTGATCATCAAGTGCTGGCCGCTTTACCTGCCTAGGGAGTTTACAGCTGAACACATGGCAGCTGTTTACATCCCCCTTGCAAGCAAACACCAGCACTGCAGTTAAGCTACTGTACGGCTTCATTACGGACTGTGAAAACACACACCCCGAACGTCTGGTTATCATCACCGGGGACTTCAACAAAGCAAGCTTCAGATTTGTTTACCCCAAATACTACCAACACATCTCCTGTCCCACCAGGGGTGCTAATACGTTGGACTACTGCTACACCGCACACAAAAACGAGTATCACTCACTCCCGAGGCCGAACCTCGGGCAGTCAGACAACCGCTCTGTGCTGCTTCTCCATGTTTACAAGCAGCAGTTGAAGTGTGCAGAGTTGGTCTTGCGAGAGGTGCACTGTTGGATCACGGAAGTGGAGAAACTTAGGGACTGCTTTGAATCTGTGGATTGGAATGTTTTCAAAGAGTCCTCTGAAAATCTGGACGAGTATGCCGCAGTTGTTACAGGCTTCATCGGGAAATGTGTGGATGACTGCATACCCACAAAGTCTTTACGCGTATTTCCCAACCAGAAGCCCTGGATGTGTGCTGAAGTATGCTGGCGGATCCGTGAGCGCAGCAGTGCGTTTCACTCCCGAGATACACAGGCATACAAAAAGAGCAGGTATGATCTCCGAAAAGCCATTAAATACGCAAAGCGTCTCAGTTTAACAGCACAGCAGACGCTCTTCGGATGTGGCAGGGTATTCAGTTGATCACAGACTACAAACCCCAGACACACGCGGCCACAGCTACCGCTCCTTCACTCCTGGATGAGTTGAACGTGCTTTTCGCTCACTTCGAGCTTGCTAACACGGACAGGCCTGTGCGACCCCCTGCAGCGGAGCAAGACTCCACCCTGAGGCTCTCCGGGGATGACGTGAGGAAGACTTTTTCCCGACTCAGCATCCGCAAAGCACCTAGCCCAGACGGAGTCTCAGGTCGCGTTTTAAAAACATGTTGTGACCAGCTAGCTGCTGTCTTTATGGATATTTTTAACACATCTCTGAGAGTTTCATCTGTCCCCACCTGCTTCAAGCACACAGCCATCATCCGTGTCCCAGAGAAAATAAAGTAGACTGCCCTAATGATTACCTCCCAGTAGCACTTACTCAAAAAGCCATGAAGTGCTTTAAGAGGCTGGTGCTAGAACACATCAAGGACATCATCTCTGACAGTCTGGACCCCCTCCAGTTTGCCTTCCGTTGCAACAGGTCCATGGAGGATACCATCTTCATAACACTTCACTCCACCCTGTCTCATCTGGAGAACAAGAACTGTTATGCCAGGCTGCTGTTTGTGGACTACAGCTCTGCATTTAACAGCATCATTCCATCCCAGCTCATTGCTAAACTCCTGAATCTGGGGCTTAGCTCTTCACTGTGCAACTGGGTACTGGACTTCCTCACCGTCAGACCTCAGCAAGTGCATATTGGTGAAAAAACATCCTCCATCATCACCATCAACACTGGCACCCCACAGGGCAGCGTGCTGAGACCCCTGCTTTACTCTCTCTACACCCGTGACTACGTAGCTAAGTACAGCTCTAACACCATCCTCAAGTTTGCTGACGATTCCACTGTAATAGGTCTGATCAGCGAGGATGATAAGACGGCCTACAGGGAGGAGGTCAGACTCCTGTCAGAATGGTGTCAGGACAACAACCTCACCCTCAATGTTAGCAAAACTAAGGAGATGATTATGGATTTCCACAAACAGGCAACAGAGCACAGCCCCATCTACATCGGAGGTGAGGCTGTGGAGCAGGTCAACAGCTTTAGGTTCCTCAGAGTCACCCTCACTGATGACCTTAAATGGTCAAGTAACATTGCGGCAGTAGTCAAGAAACCCCAACAATGCCTCTTCTTCCTCAGGTGACTGAGTAAAGCCCAGATGTTTCCCACAAGCCTGTGCAGATTCTACAGGTGTACTGTGGAATCCATCCTGACAGGATGCATCAAATCCTGGTACAGCAACTGCTCAGTTCAGGACTGCAGAGCTCTGCAGCGTGTGGTGAACACAGCACAGCAGATCACGGGCACACAGCTCCCTGCGATCCATGACATCCAAACTACACTTTTGCCTCAGGAAAGTGAACTGTATCAGGCGGGACCCAAGCCACCCTGCACTGTCACTTTTCACCCTCCACCCACCGGGGAAGCGACTAAAGTCCATTCGGACGTGCACCTCCAGGTTTAGGAACAGTTTCTACCCAACTGCAATCAGACTCATAAACAATCAGTAACCTTGTGTCACCTCCACTGCTACCTGCACATATACTTCTGCCACTGTCTCTATTTATTCCTAGGATTCTGGTTTTATTTATTTACTTATTATATTAATTTATTTATTGTGTGTGGGTTTTTTTTTTGTCTATTTTCATTGTCTTCAGGGGCACATGCAAGCAACAATTTCATTGTACATGGTACTTGTACACATGACAATAAAGAATTGAAATTGGAAATTAGTTGTGTTAGTGAATTAAAGGTATGGATAGATGAGAACTACTTTTCTTTAACCACAAATAAAACAGAGATGTTAACTATTGGAGGGAATGATACTGATCGCAACAATATTTTGTCATCATTTAACTCAGATGGAATTACCATTGCTTTTGCTGAAACAGCCCGCAATCTTGGTGTTATCTTTGACTCTAGTATGCCATTTAAAGCACACATTACAAAATTGTCCAAACCTGTTATCTCCGAGACACTGAAGAAATCTGCAGTTACATATGTGATAGTTCTTTATTTATTGAGTGATATAATCTATTCTTGCATTTTGCTTTGCAGTTTGTACTACTATATTCCTGTTCTACTATTGTGCAGCTCTATTTTATTGTATTCCTGAGGTGGCAATGATATATTGGCCATCTAGCTCTATAAAGAGAATTACTTGGGCTCTGTTTTGCATAATGTACTTACCCCATTTTTTAACACCCATTGCACACCCCACTTACCTGGAAAGGGGTCTCTCTCTGAATTTACTTACCCAAGATTTTTTCACAAAAAGGTATTTTTGAGAGTTTTTTCTTGTTTTCTCAGGGAGTGAAGGCTAGGGGGTTGTCAAAAAACAAGGCATGCTGAAGACCACTCCTTGTGTGATTTTGGGCTATACAAGAAATAAATTGTTGCTGTTATTGTGTTTTTGATATGGATGTGAACAACACTGACGTACAACTAGGACAAGTCCTGTCTCATTTTGTCTTCACTCTTTACACCTTAGACAAAATTAAATATATATACTAGGTCATATCACTTGCAGAAATTCTCAGATGACTCTGCACTTATGGGGTATATTGATAAGGGAGATGACACGGAGTATATTGGTCAGGTGGAGATCTTTGTTTCTTGGTGCAGAAGGAATGCAATTTAACATTGACAAAAACAAGGAACTGGTTATTGACTTTCACCCTACTAAAGAGCCTCTATATCTGGTCACTATTCAGGAAGTGGATGTAGAGGTAGTGCACTCCTATTTGTCCCCAGAGGAAAATTTGTCTTTTTACAGAAGCTCTAATAGCTCTTTAAATAAATATTTGCATAAATAGATAAATAGCAAGTGAAGCAAAAGTGCATACACCTGATGAGCCCCAATTAGAGTGAAACACATGTCGTGTACTCTTTGCATTATGTGGCAGGTACTATATATCGGGGTGTCAAACTGCAGGCCTGGAGGGCCGGAGTGGCTGCAAGTTTTCATTCTAACCCTTTTCGTAATAAGTGACCAGTTTTCGCTGCTAATTAAATTCTTTTCTTTAGCCCTGTTTTTAAGGATTCAGTCCCCTGAATTGATTCTTTTCTTCATTAAATGACAGCCAAACAGAAATGAGACGCGAAAGGAGCCAACACATGACCAATTAAACTGGGAATTCAAACTCCAACCAATTTCACTCCAACCAGTTTCTTAATGAGATGGTGATTCTTGCTGTTAATTGATCCCGTCATTTAATTCCATGGCTTGTTGCTGCTCTCATTCTGCCATAGCAGACATTTCCAAAACTGTTGATTTTCTGTTTTACTGAGACTTTCACCTTTCTTTATTTTTCAGCTATTGTGTGATGGGAACAGGTTAGCTGGTCATGTGGCAGCTTGTTTTGTGTCTCATTATTGTTTGGATGCTAATTAAGGAAAAAGAAACAACTAATGGGGTCTGAGTCACGTCAATTAAATCTAAGGCAAAAGAAGTTAATTAGCAGCAAAAACTGATCACTAATTAAGGAGATGGTTAGAATGAAAACCTGCACCCACTGTGGCCCTCCAGAACTGGAGTTCGACTCCCCTGCTATATATCATGTTTAGGATCTGCTTCTTGAGAGGGCGTGGTGGATGTCATGCCAACTGGCCGTTCAACCACAAGCGTTACCTCGTAGGTAACCACCCAAATATCAGATTGTGATTAGATTAGACCTATGCATGAATATATATATTTTGTGATAGAATCTCTTTTAAAAAAGAGTCCAAAGGTTTGGGGACCATCCCCGTATAATGTCCAATGGACAAATAAAGACAAAACAGACTTTGTTGTGATCAAAACGGTATTTGACAGTCATTGTACAGTAAGATGGCATTTTTATACAGTGACAAACAAAATGGATGCAGGAAGTGAGTTGGCAGGAAATTACGTCGAATCAGAGGGACGGAAGTAACGTCATCAAGGATGGACCAGAAGTGATGTGGCAAGGTGAGTGAAGTCATCAAGAGGAGTCGGAAGTGATGTCATCAGGTGGCCATTTTTATAGTTCATCCACACTGATTTATTTTTCTTCCTTCTTTCTGCCAAAAGTAAAGAGAGAGAGGCATCGTTACCACATATCAACACCTTATCTCACGATGTTTCACTCACCATTGGGTTTATCGACTGTCTCCTAAGCGCACGTGTGTGACATGACCCCCCCTCAGACCATACCCATCAGGTTGGGTGGCCTGCACCGAAAGGTCGTAGACATGGGAGAGGGCATCTGCATTGGCCTGCAAGGGACCTTTAAGATAAATAACAGTAAACCGATATGGTTGAAGATCTAAAAATCACTCCATGACACGTGGGTTAGATTCACGATGTACAGACATCCACTGTAAGTAGCATGATCCGTATAATCAGAGCAAACTCACGTCCCAACAAGTAGTATCTCAGCTGGGTTACAGTCCACTTGATCGCCAAGGCTTCACGTTCCACTGCAGCATACTTTCTCTCCATGTCCAACAGTTTCCAGCTGCTAATCTGCTGCATGATGGAGTGTTCAGCACCATCGATGCATTGGTTCAACACAGCACCTAATCCTGTGTCTGATGCATCGGTCTGGAGGAGAAAAGGAAAAGGAAAGTCAGGAGATTTCAAATCAGGTGCTGACATTAGGGCCATTTTTAAGTCACTGAATGCAGTTTCAGTTAAGGCATACCATACCACTTTGATTGGTGCCCTTTTCTTTGTAAGATTAGTTAAGGGCTCAGCTATCTCTGAGAAGTGAGGTACCCCAATAAACCCCAAAAAATTTTTACTTGCCACTTACTCATCAGACAGGGCCAATTAATAATGGCATCAACTTTAGAACATTGTCGTTTATCGGTACCTCCCCCCACCAGATAGCCCAAATATTTGGCTTCTCTTTACCCAAAGAAGTATTTCTTGGGATTAATGTGAAGACCAGCTCGTGCTAGCATAGTGAGCACTGTTTTAACTTGCAATACATGCTCCTTCCATGTTCCGGAATAAATGACCATGTCATTTAGGTAGGTGGCACTAAATGAATTGTGGGGCCGTAACAGTGTATCTACCAGACGCTGGAAAGCTGCTGGTGCCCCATGCAAACCAAAGGGAAGAACAGTATATTGCCAATGTCCACTAAGAGTACTAAAAGCGTTTTTTTCTTTGCCAGTACCCTTTCATCATGTCTACAGTAGTTAGGAATTGTGCATTCCAAGTTGATCGAGTAGATCGTCCACTCACGGCATAGGATATGGATCAAATATAGAGACATGATTGAGACGTCGGAAGTCATTACAGAACCTCCACAACCCATCGGGTTTACAAATCAAAACAATAGGACTGGGCCATGGACTATAACTCTCGTTAATTGCACCCAGGCTCAGCATACGTTAGATTTCCAGCTCTACTTCTGTTTTCTTTGCCTCCAGGAGTCTGTATGGGCGATCTCTGACAACTACCCCTGGGTCAGTGATAATATCATGTTCAATCAGTGAAGTCCTACCTGGTATTTTGCTTACCATTTCCTGAATAGACAGAATGGATTCCTCCAGCTCCTGTCGTTGTTCCGGGGTCAAATCAGGTCCGAAATTAAGGTTTTCTTTTTTAATGAAAAGGGAGCAAGAGTGACTGTAGGAGGAATCGTTGTTCCTGTCCTTCCACAGTTTCAGCAGATTAATATGATATACTTGCTCACTCGGTCGACGATTTGGTTGTTTAGCCAAATAATCAACGAGTCCTTTTCTTTCCTTAATTTCATAAGGGCCTTGCCAATGCGCCAATAATTTAGAATGGGAAGTGGGAATGAGTACCATAATATGATCACCCGGAATAAATTTCCGAATGGTGGTGTTTCTGTTGTAATATCGGGATTGCACTGTTTGGGCTTTGATTAAATTATCTTTTAATATAAGGCAAATTTTTTTCAATCTATCGCGCAACTGTGCGATATATTCCAAGATGTTAGAGGAAAGAAGGACCTCTTCTTCCCATCCTTCTTTTAACAGATCCAATAGACCTCGGGGCTGTCTTCCATATAAAAGTTCAAAAGGAGAAAACCCAGTAGAGGTCTGAGGCACCTCCCAATAGGCAAATAATACGAGTGTGGAGTAACTGATCCCAGTTTCTCCCATCCTCATTAACTACTTTACGTACCATCTGTTTTAAGGTCTGATTAAATAGTTCTAACAAACCATCTGTTTGAGGATGATAGACCAATGTTTTTAGATGTTTAATTTGGAGTAACTTTGCCACCTCCTTGAACGTCTCCAAAGTGAAGGGAGTTCCTTGGTCTGTTAATACCTCTTTGGGGATCCCTACATGAGCGAATATCCCTACTAGTTCCCGTGTGATGATTTTTGAAGTTGCTGAGTGCAAAGGAACAGCCTCTGGAAATCAGGTGGCATAATCAACCATTACTAAAATATATTTGTGTTCTCTTAAAGAGGGTTCTAGGAGACCTACGAGGTCGACACAGACTCGTTCAAAAGGAATATCAATAAGGGGTAGAGGGACAAGAGGAGCTCTGTCCCTCCTAGGAATCTGACGAAGTTGGCATTCGGGACACAAAGCACTAAATCATCGGACCTCCTCATTAATCCCAGGCAATATAAATTTGGAGTTTAATTCTCTCCAGTGCTTTTTCGGTGCCTAAATCGGCACCTAGAAGATGTGCATGCGTGAAACTAAGAGCAAAGTCCATACTTTGCCCTCATGTTCAGCCACCTGATACAAGAGATCATTATTAAGTAAAAAGTAGGGCATTTGTGGTAAAGATTCAATAGACACCTGTCCATTAACTGAAATGACTGCATTCCTTGCAAATTTGAGGGAATTATCGTTCCATTGCTCCCTTTTAAAGGAGGACAGCGTTAACAAAAACTGAGAGGTTAGGCTTTGTATGGGATCTGGGTTGGCCTCAATGGGTGGAGTTTCAGTCTGCACGTTCTCCACGGCCACTGATATAACAACTGTAGAGGTTGATGGGACATCAACCCCGTCACACTGAGTAGCTTTCTGGGTCCTAGTGGCCATCAAACACAGCATGGAGACAGCCAGGACAGGAATATTCCTATCCATTATTAAGCCCAATTTATTTTTAGGTGTAGAAATGTTTTACTGCTTTCACTTTCAGACCAATCTCTTCCCAGTATAACTGGATAGGGAGGGTTCCAGATTTTATTTTTTCTCCAGCCGTTTTTTTTTTTCTTTTTTCTGTCCACCCTGCCCATCGGACCTTACTCCTTCTCTATGTTAACTAATGTTGTCTTATTTTAATTTCTTATTTTCTCTTTTATTTTTCTTTTCTTCATTATGTAAAGCACTTTGAGCTACTTTATGTATGAAAATGTGCTATATAAATAAATGTTGTTGTTGTTGTTGTTCCAGTACAACTGCCATAGTTAAGCGCTACATAGTGCTATCTACTGTGATTATACAGGAGGTGGACTTATAATATTGGACATCCCCATGTATACAATTCAAACTGGTCTTTATTTTGAGCCACTGTTGTGGTAAACCATAATGGAAAGCAGCAATAGATATGTTACACCTGGAATCAAACATTGTTCCTACTTTATGCACATTGATAATAACTACACCTGTGTAGGAAGACATAAGGAGTTAACAACAGCACAATACCTCTCCCCTCTCATCAATGTACAGTCCATGGGAAAGCGGGAGATAATTGTCCAACCTACACACACTTGAAATAGCGGGGAAGGCTGAATTGCCTATCTCTAGATTGGACAGCAGGCTCAGGTGCTGTCGGGTTTGGCGAGATGGCCGTTCTGATTGCTCTGGTTTACAGGCAGCCAAATGACGTTCCACTATTTCGATTAGGGTATCGAAGTTTAGTTTCCGGAACTGCTGGGCAATATTTTCAGGGAGGGCATGCACAAAGGTATCACATGCAAATAATTTGGCCATTTTCTGGGCAGAGTTTAAATCTGGCTGTAGCCACCTCCCTACCTTACCTCAGGCTTCAAAGGCTTGCATTTGGATTGGCCGATCTGCATGAAACTGCCACTCCCTCCATTCTCTTTCCTGCTGTTTTGGTGAGACACCATAGTGTTTGAATACCTCTGCTTTTAGTGCGTCATAATCAGCTGCCTGCTCCTCAGTTAATTCATAATAAGCCTTCTACGCCTCACCTTTTAAATAGGGAGCCAGTAGGTATGCCCATTCCGACCTCAGCCAAGTGTTCCGTTTAGCAGTACGCTCGAAAATCAAAAAATAGGTTTCTACATCGTCCCCCTCAGTTAAAAAAGTTAACTGAGGAGATAGTGACCGAGCGGCCTCTGTCCGTACAGTAGCTGTGGCCCATGCTTCTGACTCTGCCAATTGGGTCCTTGTTTCTCCCATCTGGACCTTGAGAGTACGGAGCTCAGCCATGATGGTGTTTAGAACGGTGCTCAGGTCCTGTTCTTCAGTCATCTTTACGAATGTTTTATCCTGCTGACTACGCCAATTGTGATAGAATTTCTTTCAAAAAAGAGTCCTTCACAAATTACAAAGGTTTGGGGACTGTCCCCGTATAATGTTCAATGGACAAATAAAGACAAAACAGACTTTGTTGTGATCAAAACGATAAGATGGCGTTTTTATACAGTGACAAGCAAAATGGATGCAGGAAGTGAGTTGGCAGGAAATGATGTCAAATCAGAGGGACAGAAGCAATGTCATCAAGGATGGACTGGAAGTGATGTGGCAAGGTGAGTGATTTCATCAGAAGTAGCCGAAAGTGATGCCATCAGGCGATCATTTTTACAGTCCATCCACACTGATTTATTTTTCTTCTTTCTTTCTGCCAGAAGTAAAGAGAGAGAGGCATCGTTACCGCATAACAACCCCTTATCTCACATTGTTTTACTCACCTTTGGGCTTATTGACTGTCTCCTAAGCGCATGTGCGTGACTATATATATACTGCTCAAAAAAATTAAAGGAACACTTTTTAATGAGAGTATAGCATCAAGTCAATGAAATTTCTGGGATACTGATCTTGTCAGTTAAGTAGCAGAGGAGGTTGTTAATCAGTTTCAGCTGCTTTGGTGTTAATGAAATTAACAACAGGTGCAGTAGAGGGGCAACAATGAGATGGACCCCCAAAACAGGAATAGTTTAACAGGTGGAGGCCACTGACATTTTTCCCTCCTCATGTTTTCTGACTGTTTTTCACTAGTTTCACATTTGGCTACAGTCAGTGTCACTACTGGTACCATGAAGTGATACCTGGACCCTACAGAAGTTGCACAGGTAGTCCAACTTCTCCAGAATGGCATATCAATATGTACCATTGCCAGAAGGTTTTCTGTGTCTTCTAGGACAGTCTCAAGGGCATGGAGGAGATTCCAGGAGACAAGCAGTTACTGTAGAAGAGCTAGACAGGGCCATAGAAGGTTCTTAACCCATTAGCAGGACCAGTATCTGCTCCTTTGGGAAAAGCAGAACAGGATGAGCACTGTCAGAGCCCTACAAAATGACCTCCAACAGGCCACTGGTGTGAATGTCTCTGACCAAACAACCAGAAAGACTTCATGAGGGTGACCCAAGGGCCCCATGTCCTCTAATGGGCCCTGAGCTCACTGCCCAGCAGCATGCAGCTCGATTGGCATTCGCCATAGAATACCAGAATTGGCAGATGCACCACTGGTGCCCTGTGCTTTACAGATGAGAGAAGGTTCACCCTGAGCACGTGACAGAAGTGAAAGGGTCTGGAGAAGCCATGGAGAACATTATGCTGCCTGTAACATCATTCAGCATGAGCACTTTGGTGGTGGGTTAATGATTGTCTGGGGAGGCATATCCATGGAGGGTCACACAGACCGCTATAGGCTTGACAAAGGCACCTTGGCTGCCATTAGGTATCAGGATGAAATCCTTGGACCCATTGTCAGACCCTATGCTGGTGCAGTGGCTCCTGGTGCACGACAATTCCTGGCCTCATGTGGTGAGAGTATGCAGGCAGTTCCTGGAGGATGAAGGAATTGATACCATTGACTGGCCTCCACACTTTCCTGACCTAAATCCAATAGAACACCTTTGGGACATTATGTTTTGGTCCATCCAATGCCACCAGGTTGCACCTCAGACTGTCCAGGAGCTCAGTGATGCCCTGGTCCAGATCTGGGAGGAGATCTCCCACAACACCATCTGTCATCTCATTAGGAGCATGCACCGATGTTGTCAGGCATGTATACAAGAACACAGGGGCCATACAAACTACTGCGTACAATTTTGAGTTGCTGCAATTAAATTTTGGCAAAATGGACTAGCCTGCCACATAATTTTTCACTCTGATTTTGGGGCGTCTTTGAATTCAGGGCTCTGTAGGTTGATCATTTTCATTTCCATAAAACGATGTGGCATCTTTTCGTTCCTAACACATTACCCAGTCTATATCAGTATAGATATCCAGGAGGATTTCTTTTCCCATTGAGATCTAATGTGTTTTCAAAGTGTTCCTTTAATTTTTTGAGCAGTATATATATATATATATATATATATATATATATATATATATATATATATATATATATATATATATATATATATATATATACTGTATATACTGTATATATACAGTATATATAGAAGGTCTGTAATACTTTTTGCATATTTGTAGCTAGAGATCCATAAAGGGAGAAAAAGAGTCACGTTATGTTAAAATAGTTTTTTATTCTTAAGCTTTTGACATTAAAGAACTACAATTCAGCCAGCTTTCTGACATTCTTAGTATTAGCCTTGAATTTTACTTTCGCAGTTAAACGTGTCCAGTGGAACTTGTATGTGTGTATATCATAGGCCAGGGGTGGCGAACTCCAGGCCTGGGGTGCCTCAGTGGCTACAGGTTTTCATTCTAACTGTTTTCCTAATCAGTGACCAGTTTTCACTGCTAATTAACTTTTTCCCCATCACTTTAATAGCCCTGTTGGAAGAGTTCAGCCCTCTGAATTGATTCCTTTCTTCTTTAAATGGCAGCCAAGCAGAAATGAGATGTGAAACGAACTAACAGATGACCAGCTAAAATGGGGCTTCAAACTCCAACCAATTTCACTCCAATCACTTTCTTTCTAAACCCGTTATTTAATTCCATGGCTTGTTGCTGCCTGCTGTGGGCTGGCGCCTTGACTGGGGTTTGTTTCCTGCCTTGTGCCCTGTGTTGGCTGGCATTGACTCCAGGAGACCCCCATGACCCTGTAGTTAGGATATAGTGGTTTGGATAATGGATGGATGGATGGGTGGCTTGTTGCTGCTCTCATTCTGCCACAGCACACATTTTGAAAACTGTTGTTTTTCTGTTCTTTCTAAGAGCACCATCAAAATGTTTAGGTGACCTGAGAGATCAACCTTACCAAGACCATCACCTCTCTTTAATTTCAGATATTGTGTAATGGGCATAGGGGAGATAGACATGTGGTGGCTTGTTTTGTGTCTCATTATTGTTTGGCTGCAAATTAAAGAAAAAGAAACAACTATGGGGCCTGAGTCAAGTTAATTAAAAGAATTAATCAGCAGCAAAAACTGGTCATTAATTAAGGAGATGGTAAGAATAAAAACCTGCAGCCACTGCAGCACTCTAGGCCTGAAGTTCGCCACCCCTGTCATAGACCATGGGTCCTTCATTCTGGTGGCATTGCGATGTTCCTCATTGAGTTATAACAGTTAAAACACAAATCAGCTGCTATAATAATATCCAAATCTATTGCTATGATTATTACAGATGGTCTCTACTAGTATTATTGCATAATTTTTAGAGAGAAAACATTCTACCATTTACTGGCCTCCCCAACTGTACTATGTGATGCTTTATTCCCCTATGGTTTACAGTTCAATATCATTTGTTGTGAACCATGCATAACCTTGTACCCTTGTGCCCCTCTTATAACACTTTCAAATATTATCTCCTTTCCTTATTGAAAATGTTTCTTCAGTTTTATAATGCAGTAAACACAAATACACACATTGCATCAGTTATCCAACACAGATGTCTTAAATTATAACATATTTCATTCTTCTTTTTGCTACCAGTTTTAACTAACTGTAACTGTGTACTGTATTCATTTCTGTCTATTAAGCAAAGCCTTATAACAAATTGCATCTTATCTTACCAAGGTACAAATAACTTAAATGTCTTTAAGATATTAAAAAAGCACAGTTTCTATTGACTAATGTTAAACAATTGAATCATTCCCATATAGCATATTTATTTCTTGATGTACAACTGACTTGATAATCTGTCCGTATACTGTAAGTGCATTAGAACTGAGCAAGAAACTGTCAATACATTGACATATCAACAAAACCTTCATAGAATTAACCAGTAACAGTTATGAATTAATACTGATATTTCAGTTCTACAATACGCTTATTTCATTATTACTGAAGTGTTAATAATCTATTCTTTTTCAAAAATGCTCTTTCTTGTACATCAAAATATGTAAACCTTTTCTCTTACTGTATTATATATGAAGACTGGAGAAAAAAAATCAGTCTAGCATAATATGGCAATATTCAAAGTCTGTTTGCACCTCATTATTATTCAAGGCTTCAGTCCCCCTTTTATAAATTGAACATTTTTGTATACAGGAGTTCAAACCCTTACACCTGTAAGGAAAATAAGCCATATAATAGCTGCTCATTAATCTATGTGCGGTAAGAATTTTTGGATCATCCCTCACTTTTTGGATCTGCTTCAAATTACTAATTAGCCAGCTGACACATAATAAGTTTGCATACACATATATATACAGACATGTACATAATGACATATAGGGTGTAGCGCGTGGCCGGGGTTCTTTCCCGGGTGGGACACCACCACACTGGGAGGACCGGGGAAGCAAGTGTGGCCAGAGTGTTACCTCCACCGGGACGCTAGATGGCAATCCCCCTGGGTTGCAGCGGTGCCTCAGACTCCTGCAGGGCTTCATGGGAGTTGGAGTGTGGTGCAGTCCTGTTGGGATCCGCAGGCAGTTCTTCCACCAGACCCAGATGCTACCGGAAACAAGTAATCAAGCACCTGGTGCACTTCCGGATGCGTTATAAAAGGAGCCAGCAGCCACTACTTAGGGAGCCAGAGTCGGGAGTAGGACCGATGAAGCTTATATTGAGGAATAAAGGAAGGGATTAATTGTTTGTGCATTGTGCTGTGCTTTGGACTGTGCTATACTTGTTGGGAACGGGGTAGGCATTTCCCACAAGAGAAAAAGAAAAATAAACCTGGTGTGCCTTGAACTTGTGTCCCACGCTTGTCTGTGTCGGGTTCAGCTGGCAGTGCCAGCCTGGTGGACCAGAAGAGGCATTTGCTACCCAAGACCCTGAACGGGATCCTTTAATCTTCTTTAGACACCTTTATCAGTCAACAAAAATATTCTTTTTTCTTCTTAAAATAGATTTTATCCCAGTCCATTCCCAAGTAGCTCATTTGGCGGAGGCAGAGGTACTTTATTTCACAAAACAGGACAGTGCAGCATTCAACATACTGTAAACTTACTTGAGATTGTGTTTGGTTTTGTTTATAAGTATTTACTGTTCAATGCATCGACACCCATCCTTGCCGTGCATGCTTTAATTTACCAAAACAAACAAACACAAAACAGCCTCTAATGACACAAGCTGGTGTTAACTTCATCAAACAGGGTGCACAACACAATCAGGCTCAGCTCTGTATGGCACTGGTCTCCAGATCAAGGAGAATCATTGGTGAATCGAGGCAGTGACAAGGCAAGAAAAATCTTTCATGCCGATTCTGCGTCAGTAATATAATATATAACCATAGGGAAATAATATATAACCATAGGGAAAACACACAGCATGATTCTACGGCAAGAAAGCATTCTCAGAAAAAGCTATGCAGTCACAAAAAATATACCACCATGACACAGAAAATATATAAGCGTGAACTTTCACTTCCCATTGCAGGGCAAGAGTGTGTAAACACTGTGACGCCATATGCTCCACCTTAATAGATCCTAAAATACACAACCTCTCACACACACACATATCTGGAACAAGAAAGGAAAGAAAAGGAAGAAAATGGAAAGAAATCATCTCTCTTCTATTTTATAATCATCAGTAGAACGTTATTTCCTAAAACTCGATCGGGGTTTGAAGGAAAGATGTTTTGCACACTTACAAACATCTTTAAAGCAAAAGTGGAGACCTTTTTATTTTGCTAATTGTGACACATTATTTAAACCAAATTAGGTCAAAGCTCTGGAAATAAATTTCTGTCAAATATTGTAAAATTTATTTTAGCAATTGATCATAGTATTAAAACAAGCACTAAACTGTAGCAATAACTTCAATACCTTTTTAGTTTCTCTTTATTTCCTATTCCAGTTAGAAATTGCTTATTAATACTTAAACACACATGTTGGGGTGGGACTGTGTTAACTTTTTTTTCTTTAAAGCTTCAAACTGCTACTTGAATGACAGAGCATGACAGCAGCACAGCTCATAAACTGTGTTTTTAGCAGGTAGATGAGTCACATACTTTGGATCATACTGGGCCACTATTGTACCGGTACTTAATGCCAATAAACTTTTCTACCATTCTTTAAGTTAGCTCAATCGAGCACAATCAAGACATTGTAAGTGACTGATAGCCAGCCCGGCATAACAGTGACACTTTTCTAACACTGAATGATGTAATAAAGTTTGTGAATAACAGTCTACCCCAACACAGCTTTCATATTCTAGTAAGTTTTGAACATCTGTAAGGCAGCCAATTCGTTTTGCTGTAGCTACCTTCCTACGCCATATCATAGTGAAGATCCCAGTTCAACTTAACTGTGCCCAAAGTGTTTTTGCTGAACCAAGATGATGGATGTCACATGCCAGACTACTGTGTCTTTTACCTCCCCTCTTTTTCTTCTCTTTTGTACCTTTCAGTCCAACTCGCATACAATGCTATCACAATAGTATTTTCCTACTGCTTGTCCCGACATTTTAAATCTAGCTGTTAATCCAACCAACATACAACATCAAACAAAACTTGTTATCTGTACAGTTGTAGCCAGGATGTCGATTCACACTTCCACTGGTATCAGGATTCAACTGCTTAGTGGCTGGTCCTGCTCACATTAAATTTTAAAGTAAGTGGCTTATTTGAATTGCTTCAAAAAGCTCTTTATATTGTGTCTCATCTTCTTTAAACAGAGCTAGAATATAAAGATATTTAGTACTCCCTAAATCTGTGAGTTATACTTTTATAGTCAATGATTTTATCTCCATTTACATTGGCAATTTGTTATTGCATTGCAAAGTCTTACTTGTGGATTTGTTGAGCTAAGATCTTATTAGCCTTCTCTATGTGTTCAAAATAATGACCTTAAAATATAAAGATGAGCTGTTAAGTTTTGTTTGCTGTCAAGAAATTAGATTCTGATTGTAGAGCCTGTCATTTCTTGTAAAGGACCTCATTTGGAGACCTGGTGTATTCTCAACCTATTCTAGAGATCTCGCTGATTAATTTTGCCACCTTTTTGGTCTCCCAATTTATTTTTCTGGGAAGGGTTTAAAAAAATCTGTCCTATTAACAACTCCTTCAGAGTTTCCCGAAGTATTCGGCAGAAACCTGTGAGGATGCATTTGCCTCTAAAAGGTGATCAATTTATTTGGAGATGAACTCTGTAAAGTTCACATTTGCTAATGACAGGGACTTAAGATGATGTGAATGTGTAGGGCATAGTGATTCAAGTTCCAAAATCAGAGAGGCATGATCAGAGATAACAATAGCATCATATTTACAATATTTGTTAGTGGGAAATAAATTATTATTGATAAAGAAATAATCAATTCTTGTGTAATTATGATATACGGGTGAGAAGAAGGAATGTTTTCTTGAATTTGGATTCAAGAATCTCCATGGATCTGACAAATTGTGATCCATTACAAACTGTGTGATTGTCTTCCTGGTATTAGATGTTATTGCCACTGTAGTTGATGATCTATCCGGGTCTGTATTTAAAATAATTAATATCTCCAGCTGTTATAAATTTCGGAGTGCTCATATTAGGTATTGATGCAAATATGATGAAAAAAATCTCTATCATCCACATCCACATTACGTGCATAAATATTTATCAGAATTAATTTAGATTTAAATAAATGACCTAACAAAATGACATAACACCTTTCAGAATCAGATACTACATCTGATAATACAAATGACATTGTTTTATGTATTGTGGCTGGGTGCAGAAATGACAAGTCTAAAATAATAAAATTTGGGACACCAACCAAGTCATTCAATTTAATGAATTGAACTGAAACCTCCAACAAAAAGAACATGTCTTGGCATCTAGGCTTCTCGCTCTCACACTTTCACTAAACAGAAAAGGTTCGGATTTAGCTGCAGGTTCAGAGTCTGTCTAACAGGACAGCAGGTCCAGCAGGTCACTCTGGTCACAAAATACACCTCCTTCTGGGCAGCTGGGGAACTGGAAGAGGTGGGGCTAAGTGCCCTAACTGGGCAGTTTCTGTGTGCCAAGGGGAGATAAGGAGAAGAGAATATTTTTGCGACAGCTCCACCTACTATCCGTATGGGTTATTAAATACCTCGATCAAGCCCATGAGGAGATCCTCCAATGTGCATGAATGACAGCATTAAAATTCCCATATCCCAATCTTTTTGCAATTAAAACTGGTCCTTACTTGTTAAGTGAGACTTCTGCAAAAACACTATCTTAGCATTTAGGCATGCTAAGTGGGAGAATACTTTTACATTACAGCTTCAATGTTTGGTCAGCAAGACACTACTTCTGAATGTTTAAAGACAGTTTGTAATCTTAAGTAAAAGTATTGTGTCATTTAATAAAGTAGCCTTAACATTGATTTCATATTATTTGCAGATAGATAGATAGATAGATAGATAGATAGATAGATAGATATGATGGCTAAGGAGCTTATAATTATGTTGGCACTTACAATTGTTGGGATAAAAAGGATAGATAAGAAGTAACTTGCTCTTTGCCCCCATTTTGACTACACTTCACAGACACAAAGTCCTCTGACATGACAAGAGACAGGGGAAGTCCTAAACAAAATAAACCTCCAACAGCAGTACAGTAAGGATTAATTTGAGATAACTTATGATAGTATTGTCCAGATACAATAACCTGAGTGTACGAAGTTAAACAGTTTCATGAAAAAAGGAACATTTTTACCCCTTCTGTGAAAGTATAACCATAAACAACCAGAAATCAAAGGAGTTTCATACACTTATTATATAAGTGGGTGGTCCAGATCTAATTATGCAATTTTCATTACACTATAACTTATTAAGTTTATTACATAGAGAATTCACAAAAAAATCTTTTTGTTGGCAATAGATGGCAGCACCTGCCGTGTATTCCAAAATTTCAGGGAGACGGTTGTCAGTTAAACAGCGGATGCGATGTTTTTGCCTTTTCTCGATAATGGGCAATGTTTCCGAGGTGCAACACAAGATGTTGGAGGAATTTGGACTGCCTGCAGTGCATAGGAACACAATCTCCCAAATCAACAAAATGTTTGTTTGGACTGGTAGCGCCAAACACCTGAAAAATCCCAGACCATCGAGAAGTGTGCGAACTGATGACATGAAAAATCATCTTTGCGCCGAACTGGAATCGTCCCTGCATAAATCTAAGTCATCCAGACGATTGTCAGCAAAGCTGAATATTGGTAAAACCAGTGTGCTGAGGGTTGTTGCATGAAATGAAACATACGCCCTACCATCCATGACTTCTTCATGCTCTCAATGAGCACGACTTCAACAGGAGGACTGAGTTTTCGGAAGCATGGCTTGCAAGACTGGAGGGGGATCCAGAACTGGCTCGAAATGTGGTGTGGACTGATGAGGCCATTTCCCACACATCTGGCTCAGTCAACAGACACAACTGTGTCTTTTGGCACGCAGACAACTCCCACATTACCATTGAAGTCGAACACAAATCCCCAGGAGTGATGGTATGGGCTGATGTGTCTTATGATGGTATTGTTGGCCTGTATTTCCTTGAAGGAAATGTCACAGGGGACAGGTACCTCAACCTGCTTGTGAATGATGTCATCCCAGAACTGCAGGACAGAACTTCGACCATATGTGGTGGAAACAGGACGGGGCTCCACCTCACTTTGCAATAAATATGAGAAACTTCCTTGACCAACAGTTTCCAAACTAGTGGTTAGGATGTCGAGGGCCTGCTGAATGAACTCCATGGTTGCCTGACCTTACCCCACCAGATTTTTTTGTTTGGGGATATCTTAAGGACAAGGCCCACGTGCATCCTATTGACAGTTTGGAGGATATGTGCCTGGCAATTGTTAAGGAGTTTGGGAAAGTTCCTCTGCAAATGTGCCGAGACGTATGTGATGCTGTAGCCAGAAGACTCCAAGCCTGTATACTATTGAATGGAGGACAAGTGGGACATTACATGGAAAATCAGTGAATTAATTCAATGTAAGTCCATTTTCGTTTATTACAAGATATTTCAAACAATTCTTTTGTCTTGTATTTTTATTCATAAACCATAAGGTGCATACTAATTCTGTGTGAGTAGGAACACTCAATAAAACTGAATAAAAAAAATCAAGTGATGGTGAGATACGAAGAAGGCAGATTCATCAGCGTTTGTGTGTCAGCTTTTATCCCTCCAGATCAGAGATTGTCCAAATCCATTGCCTCAAAACACTATTCACATCTACAGTTATTCCCAGTTTCAAATAAAAACTAACAGCGTCAGATCCCTAGGGCAGTCGTATGTATCGTGAGTGTGAGTGAGAGAATAAAAGTGAAAAAAAAGGTAACTTTTACAAGTACAGTACTATAAATGTACACGGCCTGTTACAGATGCAAACCAAATGTATGTGTGTACTATATAATATTAACAATAAGAGCAGCTCACTACTGAAAACGGCAAATATAGAAGGCAGTGGGGATTGAACTGGTGGCCCCTTGATTACAATTCAGCAAATCTTACCGCTACGCCACAGAAGCTGTTGTATCATTCTTGAACCTTTTGTGAAAGTGTTTATTTTCTCTTTGGACTTCACAAATTCTATAGAGTATGCCTACATTTTGTAACATTTATTACTAAAATATGAAAAAGTTTCTTTTTTAACAATGTGTTTACACAGATTACTGTAGAAACGGAACACACGTGAAATGCATGTGTTCCAAATAACGATCTATTAATTCCACTCTAAAACTCCAGCAGTTCACTCACTCCCAGATAATTAAACAAGGCACGAGCTGGGTGAACGTTCTGCGACAGTGGATGATGGAATAGCTGGCTGCTTGCTGCTTGTCTTAATCGGCACATTTACAGGACAAAGACGCTGACGGAGAGGTGCAAATGGATTTAAGGTGGGCCGGATTTACAAGTTTTTTTGTAGGCTCTGGAAATTCTAGTGTTAAAAGTTGTAAAGAATTAGAGTTCTAAGCTTATAGCTGGTTTGACATTTATTACAGAGCTTATTGTGTGGCGATTAGTTATGTGGAGAAAGAAAATGGAAGGACAGGAATTGGGGGTTGCTACATTTGACAGACACAGTACTGCTGCAATAAATTATCTCACCGGGTTGCACATTTCCCAGCAAGCATCTTGCGAGAGACACAAACAATCCCTGGATGGGGGAGGCAAAAATAATCCCTGAACGGGGCGCCAGCTCATCAAAACCATGTGCCACTGTGCCCTCATGTTTAATACATAATTTAATGCATTTCATTATGAAAATAATATCAAGTATACATCTTAGTATTCTAAAATGATCAGAGCACTGCAATATCATGAATGTAACATATTCTGTGTGGTGATCAGTGCCTGCACGCTCCTGTCTATGAAAGAGAAAGCCCATTTAAGAAGCATGTAGTGATTCACACACATAGAACACATAGAATAGGAAGCATTTAAAGTACTATTTTAGTTACAATGCGATTTGAGAAACTAGTAAGTTAAACATTGATTTTAAGATTAAGTTTACAACTTTCTACTATAATGACAAAATAAACAATGAGATTAAAGTGGAAATTTCGAGATTAAGTTCAACATTTTGACCTTTTTTTCTTCACTTTGCATTCAATTAAATTCTTTTTTCCCTGTGCTTTTGCCATTGTTTTTTCACAAAATGCTGAATGTAAGAGGCTATTTATATTGATTTGCATGTATTAAAAGGGCCTAATTCTGGGAGGAGTCGGGGTGTGGCGGCAGACGCATGCATATGTGTTACATTTCTTGCTGACTGGATTTATGGATTGGAAGTGTGTGGAAGTTGGCTTATGCATGCATCTGAATTTTTTTGTGCATGAACACATTTCACTTTCTGTCTGTACGCCATGTTTTAGTGTGAATTCTATGCGTAGCGTTTTTCATGAGGCCCCTGAAGCACTGTGTTTTGGAATTTTGCTATGAAGGTGGGAAACAGGGGAATGCGTTTCCTATGAAGAAAAATGAAAAAAAAGTGTGTTGAAGTTGTGTCTTGCATCTGCTTGTGATGGGTTTGGCTGACTGGATTGCCATCTACTGGTCACAATGGATAAATTCTTCAGGCGCTGTAATGCCATTTTGGTACTATTAACTGAATAATCCGAATCAAATGTTAAATGTTTGAGCAAAATGTTTTGGATAAGTTATATGTTGGTCCACCTGTTAGGCTGACCAGAAGTCTGAATTTCAAAGGGGTTTTACAGATCTTTGGGAGACCGTAGAATTCTGGGCAGTTTTCATCATTGGATTTCATTTTATAATAATACTGTATGTTTAAACGGTTGGCGTTATGAAGATTATTCAGAGTAGTGTTAATTCTGTTCCATGTTGGCTTTTGTTGGGTCACTGGCTAGTTGCAAATAAACAGTGGTGTCAGAGAGCATTTCCTGTATTGCAGTGGCATATTGCTATTTGTCTACTATGACTGTCATGCCTCCTTTTTTGGCTAGTGTAATAGCAATGCGTTTATCATTTTGTAGTGATCTTGTTCTTTAATTTACACATATACATACATATATATACTTACATACACATACACTTCATTTACGTAATGTTTACCCAAATACACATGTTTTTAATAGAACAAATTTCAATATAGTATCTGAAAAAATGGCCAATAATGAAACATTATATTAAAGATAGATTAAATTACAAGATGATTATTCTTTGCATTACTAAGACACAGTATGACTTAAAGACATAGAATTGACCATCGACTATTTTCAGTTTAGCTGGAAACAAGAGGCTATATCTGTCTTTCTTTCAGTTTTGCATAAGTGTTTTTTGGTGCTGTAGAATGCAGCTTGTTTGGCAACTGTCGAAGGAGAGAAAACTGGGAAAATATGAATATGGCTATTTTCAAATATAATCTATTTCTGTCTGAGAATCAACATCAAATTTTTTTTTAACCTGTAGTTTGTCTAGGCATTGAGATATTTGATCCAAAATATGCAATAAGCTGCTGAGATATTAATGTCTGATTTAAGGTCTTCTCCTTTTATTTTGGAAAATAATTCAGCTATGGATTTCACTGGGTTTGACTTTCATAGTGTTCAGGAAGTCCTTTGATTCTGATGTTTTTCCTTCTATATTTATCTCCAAACACTTTGCATTCAGTTTCTACAGTAATTGTTTTTTTGTCAGCAATGGGTTTTAATTGTTCTACTTCTTCAGTTCAACTCATAACTAGGGTTAGGGACTAGGAAGTAGCTTTCTTGCCTCTAAGCTCCGGGTGCTTCTCCCTTTGGCCTTGTGTGCTGTCCTTATGTAGGCCATATCTGCCAAAAGATGTAAGCCTCTCCAGCACCTCGACAACCTGATAATTGATTAATAATGGAAATATAATCTTTTTCCTCATGTAAAATTTACTACCACTTCAATTGGTTTCTTTACATTGTCACACATGTATGTTAGTGGATCACTCTCCAGGCTCATCTGAGGTATGCACTACCACCTGGGTCAAGTAGGGGCATGGAACTAATTATGTTCTCTCCTATTCCCTCAACAGTACTGAGATGATGCCTAGTTATGGCATTTAACCCCACCACTTCTGTTCCCTGACCTATAAATTGTGAGGTCACCAGAAAGCAGCGTCACTCTGTGTAAAGAGTACACCGCAGTATGAAGCTCCTATTTGGTGACTTATTACAGAACTGATGGTTCCTTATTGATTTTGGAGTGCAGTTTGTTCTATTTTATGTAGCAGAGCACATATTTTTTTTTTCTTTGCCATTTGATTGAACAGAGATGACTGGGTTTACTCGCCAAAATTTCTTCATTTGACTTTCTGTTCTTCCTATGACTATAACATTAATTGTACATCTTTTAGGCTACACCACTGGACTATTTCAGTTACCTAATTCCTGTATGCAGACTCATCAGAAAGCTCAATCACTCTTACTGAACCCTTTAATGAAGTGTAATTATTCATAAACAAAAAAAAGGTGTTGATAATAAGAGACAGCCCTTTGGAGCAGCGTTCCCCACAGCGTAACGACTTGCTTCCTGTTAGAAAGAAAACCCAATAGGCAATAACACAAGAGTTGATTGATGCTCATATCTATTAGTTTTTCAAAAACTTTGAGAGACTGACAGTGTAAAAAACAGACCTGGGGTCAATAATGAGAATTTAGACATAAATATATGGTGATACTATATGTTGAAAAATGTTGTGTAAAGTCTGATTCCAGTGAGATGAGTAAGGGTCCGAATCGGTGTTGACTGTTTTGATCCTTAGTCCTTTTTAGTGGTGGTACATCCCATTATTTTAGCTTGTATTGGTGCAGGGAGCACATGTGCTAATGTGCAGTAATGTTAATTAAAGATTGCAGGCTGTTAGTGGGATGGCAATGACAAGGCACAAGTTAAACATGATTTTTAAAATAAAACGGAGCAGGGTTACTGTGATAGGAGGAGAAAAGAGAACCAAAGAAAGAGAAGAATGAAACTGAGAGAAAATGAGATCACTGAGTGAGGGAAAGCAAAACAAGGAAGGGTTACATTTGTAATGCTGATTAGTTTATGGAGAGCAGAACGGAGGGCTCAGTGAGCTCCAAGAGGTGGATGCACTCTCAACAGCTGACATGTTGGAATGTGCTTCTGGTGAGAAGAATAAACACAACAGGAGCTGATGAAAGGATGGAGTGCTGACATAACGGCATCCAGGAAAGGGTACAATGCCCTGGGAGTTGCCATGACTGACAAGTGTCGCAGCTCCAGGTCTGCAGATAAGCAGCTGAGGCAGATCAATGTGATGTGGCAGGCTGTGTCCGTGGAATGCCCAAGGACAAAGATGGAGAAAGACTATAATGGAAGAAACGTTATTGATTTTATCTTTCCATTAATAATAATAATTTTGATGTATTTATTGACTTATTTATTGCACTGTTTGCACTTGTCAAATGCACTTTACATTCTTTACATTTTGAATAAACTCAATTGTTATTCTTTGCTAAGTCTCTCACTTGCTTCCTCCTTTGCCCTGGTTCATCTACAGTCATGACTATTGACATCCCAGGTTCAAGGAGGCATGGGCATCACAGCTAGGACTGTATAAAAGAACAATTCCTAGAGAAAAACTCTTAAAGGTCTAAGTGAATGTAGTGGTGTCATGTATAGTGTAGGTTCTATATTTGTCTTTTTGTTTATTGTATGCCATTTTGTACGTAATGACTGTTTCTCTGCTTTCTGAACCTTTAAGGGAAGATGAGGTGACTTGTTCCTGACCAGTAAGCAAGCTTTACATAGTTTTACTGGCAATCTCTTTGAAAATGGGGTGGTGTTTGGTGATAGATTTGATTTTTTTTTTCTTACTAACCAAAAACAATACAAAATTATTTGTTTCAAGAGATAACCTAGCCCTGGGAGGTGCACAAACCATTGTGTTTCTTTGTGCCAGTCCCAAGCCCGGATAAATGGGGAGGATTATGTCAGGAATGGCTTCTGGTGTAAAATTTTGCCAGATCAACATGCAGAGAATAATATAGATTTCCATACCGGACTAATGGAGTCCCGTGTTAACAAACACTACTGTTAGCCAACAGGGTGCTGGCAGAAATTGGGATACTGTTGGCTGAAGAAGGAGAACAACAGGATGGAGACGTGTCTGGAGGAAAAAGGGGAGGAGGGTAAAGAGAGTGGAACTGAGGGTAGGACTCCCACAGTCCAAAGACCTGCAGGTTAGGTGGATTGGCGATTCTAAATTGGCCCTAGTGTGTGCTTGGTGTGAGGGTGTGTTTGTGTGCCCTGCGGTGGGTTGGCACCCTGCCCAGGATTAGTTCCTGCCTTGTGCCCTGTGTTCCCTGGGATTGGCTTCAGCAGACCCCCTTGACCCTGTGTTCGGATTCAGCGGGTTGGAAAATGGATGGATGGATGGATCTTGGAAAGTGAGATAATGCCTGAGGAGTGGAGAAGAAGTGTACTGGTGCCGATTTTTAAGAATAAGGGGGATGTACAGAGATGTAGTAACTACAGGGGGATAAAATTGATGAGCCACAGCATGAAGTTATGGGAAAGAGAAGTGGATGTTAGGTTAAGAAGAGAGGTGATGATTAGTTAGCAGCAGTATGGTTTCATGCCAAGAAAAAGCGCCACAGATGCAATGTTTTGTAACGGTTGTCACATATTTTATGTGCTTTTACCTGCTTCTGCTGCTTGCTCCCTTTGGGGCAGATGTCCGAGGGAATGATTGTCTTAATGATATCTCTTTAAGGGGAGCAGGGGGCCAAAACATGCCTGTGGGTTCTTGTCTAACGGATTGTATATTGTAAGGAGAACCAACTTAAAAAGGGAAGGAGGCGCACATTTTAAAAAAAGGAGAAATATTGTTTTAGAAGGAGCTGGGAAGGTGAATATAAAAAGGAAGCTATTGGTAAAGCAAATAAGGCTCTGCAACAAGAACAGTTCGGGCACATGGAAAAAGCTAACCAGGAATGATCTTCGGAGCATACAGCTTTACTTTGTATTTTTGATGCTGGCATCTGCCATGGATGGGCATTAACGCCAATACACCTGGGTAAGGCGGACTTCAACAAAAGAGTCATCACCAGGCCGGTGAGATCGCTTCTTTTATATATATATATTCAGTATAAAGAGTCAGTGGAATATATTTGGCTTGTACGCTGGATTTATCGGCAGACTTCCCAGGATGGTTGCATTACAAAATTATAACAAAGTTAATATAAAAGGGACTGGGGAACGTGTAGGGAGTATGTGTGTCTAATTTATATTTGTGTATATATATATATACAGTATATCTACAGGTATATATGTATATGTATGTGCTGTGAATATATTTGTTCTGTCTGTAAATAGGTGATATTTCCTTTTCTTTTCCTTTCTTTTCTGTTTCACCGTTTTCTGGGGAGTTTATTATAGAAGGGTTCAAGGGGGTGGGCATATTAATTAGTGTTTAGTTGATCTGAATTTTGGGAGGATTGCTTAAAGGGTGTTCATAGTTTTGTTTGATTGATTATAATATATATTCTTGTTTGTTTAAATAATTTAATTATTGGGGTGGTTATTTCCTCTTGTAAATTCTTAAATGACATCTCTAGCTGAGGGGATCAAATTGGGGTTAAGGTTCTGTCTGGTTCTGTTCCTGATAATATTAGGTTTTTCCTAAAAGTAGGAGATTTTCATGTGTGCTGGGCTCCTCATCCTATTTTAAGTGGAGCTCGCTACACTTTGCTCTGAGGGTGTTGATGGAGAAGTATAAAGAAGGCCAGAAGGAGTTGCATTGTGTCATTGTGGACCTGGAGAGAACATCTGCTTCAAGAGGAGTTTTGGTATTTTATGAGGAAGTGGGGAGTGACAGAGAAGTATGTAAGAGTTGTATAGGATATGTACGAGGGGACTGTAACAGTTGTGAGGTCTGCTGTAGGAGTGATGAATGCATTGAACGTGGAGGTGGGATTAAATCAGGATTTGGCTCTGAGCCCTTTCTTATTTGACATTGTAATGGAAAGGTTGACATATGAGATTAGACAGGAATCCCCTTGGACTAAGATGTTTGCTGATGACATTGTGATCTGTAACAAGAGTAGGGACCAGGTTGAGGAGACCCTGGAGCGGTGGAGATATGCTCTAGAAAGGAGAGGAATGAAGGTCAGTAGTATCCATCCATCCATCCATCCATCCATCCTCTTCCGCTTATCCGAGGTCGGGTCGCGGGGTAGCAGCAAGCAGAGGCCCAGACTTCCCTCTCCCGCCACTTCTTCCAGCTCTTCCGGGAGAATCCCAAGGCGTTCCCAGGCCAGCCGGGAGACATAGTCCCTCCAGTGTGTCCTGGGTCTTCCCCGGGGCCTCCTCCCGGTTGGACGTGCCCGGAACACCTCACCAGGGAGGCGTCCAGGAGGCATCCTGATCAGATGCCCGAGCCACCTCATCTGACTCCTCTCGATGCGGAGGAGCAGCGGCTCTACTCTGAGCCCCTCCCGGATGACTGAGCTTCTCACCCTATCTTTAAGGGAAAGCCCAGACACCCTGCAGAGGAAACTCATTTCAGCCGCTTGTATTCGCGATCTCGTTCTTTCGGTCACTACCCATAGCTCATGACCATAGGTGAGGGTAGGAGCGTAGATCGACTGGTAAATTGAGAGCTTTGCCTTATGGCTCAGCTCCTTTTCACCACAACAGACCGATGCAGAGCCCGCATCACTGCGGATGCTGCACCGATCCGCCTGTCGATCTCACGCTCCATTCTTCCCTCACTCGTGAACAAGACCCGAGATACTTGAACTCCTCCACTTGGGGCAGGATCTCTCCTCCAACCCTGAGAGGGCACTACACCCTTTTCCGGCTGAGGACCATGCTCTCGGATTTGGAGGTGCTGATTCTCATCCCAGCCGCTTCACACTCAGCTGCAACCATCCAGAGAGCTGAAGATCACGGCCTGATGAAGCAAACAGGACAACATCATCTGCAAAAAGCAGTGACCCAATCCTGAGTCCACCAAACCGGACCCCTTCAACACCCTGGCTGCGCCTAGAAATTCTGTCCATAAAAGTTATGAACAGAATCGGTGACAAAGGGCAGCCCTGGCGGAGTCCAACTCTCACTGGAAACGGGCTCGACTTACTGCCGGCAATGCGGACCAAGCTCTGACACCGGTTGTACAGAGACCGAACAGCTCTTATCAGGGGGTCCGGTACCCCATACTCCCGAGCACCCCCACAGGATCCCCGAGGGACACGGTCGAATGCCTTTTCCAAGTCCACAAAACACATGTAGACTGGTCGGGCAAACTCCCATGCACCCTCCAGGACTCTGCTAAGGGTGAAGAGCTGGTCCACTGTTCCGCGACCAGGACGAAAACCACACTGTTCCTCCTGAATCCGAGGTTCGACTATCCGACGGACCCTCCTCTCCAGAACCCCGAATAGACTTTTCCAGGGAGGCTGAGGAGTGTGATCCCTCTATAGTTGGAACACACCCTCCGGTCCCCCTTTTTAAAGAGGGGGACCACCACCCCGGTCTGCCAATCCAGAGGCACTGTCCCCGATGTCCATGCGATGTTGCAGAGATGTGTCAACCAAGACAGTCCTACAACATCCAGAGCCTTAAGGAACTCGGCGTATCTCATCCACCCCCGGGGCCCTGCCACCAAGGAGTTTTTTGACCACCTCGGTGACTTCAGTCCCAGAGATGGGAGAGCCCACCTCAGAGTCCCCAGGCTCTGCTTCCTCATTGGAAGGCATGTTAGTGGGATTGAGGAGGTCTTCGAAGTACTTCTCCCACCGACCCACAACGTCCCGAGTCGAGGTCAGCAGCGCACCATCCCCACCATATACGGTGTTGACACTGCACTGCTTCCCCCTCCTGAGACGCCGGACGGTGGACCAGAATCTCCTCGAAGCCGTCCGAAAGTCGTTCTCCATGGCCTCTCCAAACTCCTCCCATGCCCGAGTTTTTGCCTATCAGCTGCCTCCAGAGACTCACAGGACAAAAAAGTCCTATAGGACTCCTTCTTCAGCTTGACGGCATCCCTCACCGCTGGTGTCCACCAACGGGTTTGGGGATTGCCGCCACGACAGGCACCGACCACCTTGCGGCCACAGCTCCGGTTAGCCGCCTCAACAATAGAGGCACGGAACATGGCCCATTCGGACTCAATGTCCCCCACCTCCCTCGGGACGTGGTTGAAGTTCTGCCGGAGGTGGGAGTTGAAGCTACTTCTGACAGGGGACTCTGCCAGCCGTTCCCAGCAGACCCTCACACCACGTTTGGGCCTACCAGGTCTGACCGGCATCTTCCCCCACCATCGAAGCCAACTCACCACCAGGTGGTGATCAGTTGACAGCTCCGCCCCTCTCTTCACCCGAGTGTCCAAGACATATGGCCGCAAGTCCGACGACACGACCACAAAATCGATCATCGACCTGAGGCCTAGGGTGTCCTGGGGCCTCATGTATAACGCCGTGCGTAGAACTCGCACTATAACATGGCGTAAGCACAAAAGCCGAAATGTGCTTACGCACAGAAAAATCCAGATGCAGGAATCTGTGCGTACTCCAACTTCCATGTTCTTTCGTTACATAAATCCCGATCAGCGTGAAAACTAACGCTCGTGCGCGCATTTTGTAACGCCCCAAATCCTCCCAGAATTACGCCTCTTTGAATATGCAAATCAATATAAATCGCCCTTAAGCGCAGCCTTCTGTGAAAAGACAATGGGAAAAGCACAGGGGGAAATATAAGAATTTCAGCGAATACCAAGTGGAGGCAAAGGAAAAACATACTATTTGTTCAAATAAACTGTGGTATAATCAACAAAATGAAGTTGATCGAGTGACATAGCGTGTTGGAGAAACTTGAAAGCTCACATTCACAAAATTGCACAGTGCCGGAAATAAAAAAGAAGTCACATATCAAAGTTGCCGTGAAAAGAAGAGTCGTAAGCCCACTGTCTGAGTGTCATATGAAAGCTTATTAGGGTACAGAGAAAAAAGGCACACGGTGGGGAAAAAGCACGAAATGTCAACTTTAATCTCGAATTTTCCACTTTAATCACGTAGTTTATTTTGTCATTTAGTAGAACATTATAAACTTCATCTTAAAATCGTTTAATTAACCAGTTTCTCAAAATTACATCGTAATTAAAGTAGCACGTTAAATGCTTTGTTTTGTATTTGATCTTCTACTGTATGTGATCTATGTGTGTGAATCACTACTTGCTTCTTAAACTGGCTCTCTTCCTCCAACTGGACACAGAGTCCATTACATTTGTGATATTACAGCTCTCTGAATAACTAAAATACTGAGATGTATACGTGATGTCATTTTCATGATGATAGGAGCTAAAGCACATTATTAAACATGTGTTTCATGAGCCTCGTGCTCATGACAAGCATTTATCTTTTGTCGAAATTTGTCGCATGCGTTTTTAGCTGTGTTGTTATTTTCTCTTTCTGTTTTATATTCAATATATATTGCGCGCCGCCCAAGAGTCCTTGCTTTTCTTTCCCAAGTAACCGATCGCCATACAATCAGCTCTGTAATAGGCGTTAAGCCATCTGTAAGCTTAGCCGATTCTTCAAAACGCTTAAAGAACATTGAAATATCTTCGTAGTACATGTTTAATTATTCTATCCTTCACGACACTCCCAGTGAAGAATATAGATTATTTAAATGAAGTTAAAGTTTTATGTGTATAATTTAACAAACATATTTTGCTGCATTTCACCTTAAAAATGATATCGTCATCATATGTAAATACGCTTTATAAAGTGGCCCAGGTTGTGAGATATTATAACTGTAGTGCAAGTTTACAGTGGGGTGATTGTACTTATAAGTACAAACCGTTCTACAAGGAGCAATTGATTGAGTGCATTTAAAGTTCTTGGGATTAAACTGTTTCTGAACCGCGAGGTCCGTACAGGAAAGGCTTTAAAATATTTTGCAGTGGCTGAGGTAGCGTGTCCTTAAAGCTGTATACCGATAATTCTCTTTCCGATCAGCTGCTGCTGTGATTCACACTCAGATACAGTGATATAAATACTCCGAGACGTGCAGTGAGAGTAATATGGAAAAAGAAGATCCGCTGTGGCAACTCCTAACGGGAGCAGCTGGAAGAAGAAGTGAGAGTAACAACGCTAAAGCAGTTATGGTATTTGGAATACTATGGCTGTTCCCTGGACCATTATATTGTTACGAAGTTAATTACAATCAGATGCATTACACTAATAAACAATATGCGGTTAGTTTCTGTGTATTTATAAAGCCGCGTCATGAAAATAATGAGTAATCACACAAGAACAGTAGCACTGCTTTGACGCTGGGTGCCGCCAGTTTGCAAAACCGAGCGGAGAACTTGCGTACGACAAGGCATGAGGTACCGTGGAAAAGTGCGTGGCTTTACGCCAAGTGTAGGTTTTATACATCGCGATTTGAACGTGGAAAAGTTCTTACGCAACATTTCTGTGCGTACGCACCGTTTATACATGAGGCCCCTGGTGCCAAGTGCACATATGAACACCCTTATGCTTGAACATGATGTTCGTTATGGACAATCCCTGACGAGCACAGAAGTCCAATAACAAAACACCGCTCGGGTTCAGATCGGGGGGGCCATTCCTCCCAATCACGCCCTTCCAGGTCTCACTGTCATTGCCCACGTGAGCATTGAAATCTCCCAGCAAAACGAGGGAATCCCCAGAAGGTATGCCCTCTAGCAACCCCTCCAGAGACTCCAAAAAGGGTGGATACTCCAAACTGCTGTTCAGCGCATACGCACAAACAACAGTCAGGACCCTTCCCCCCACCCGAAGGCGGAGGGAGGCCACCCTCTCGCCCACCGGGGTAAACCCCAATGCACAGACTCACAGACAATAAGTATGCCCACACCTGCTCGGCGCCTCTCACCGGGGGCAACTCCAGAGTGATAGAGAGTCCAGCCCCTCTCAAGAAGATTGGTTCCAGAGTCCAAGCTGTGCGTCGAGGTGAGTCCGACTATATCTAGCCGGAGCCTCTCGACCTCGCGCACTAGCTCAGGCTCCTTCCCCTTCAGAGAGGTGACATTCCACGTCCCAAGAGCCAGTTTCTGTAGCCGAGGATCAGACCGCCAAGGTCCCCGCCTTCGGCCACCACCCAACTCACACTGCACCCAACCTTCTTGGCCCCTCCCATAGGTGGTGAGCCCATGGGGAGGAGGACCCACGTTACCTCTTCATGGGTGCAGGCCCGGCCACCAGGCGCTCGCCATCGAGCCCCACCTCCAGGCCTGGCTCCAGAGGGGGGCCCCGGTGACCCGCGTCTGGGCAAGGGAAAACGTCGTCCAAAGGTTTCGCTCATCATTGGAGGTTTGTTGAACCGCTCTTTGTCTCATCCCTCACCTAGGACCAGTTTGCCTTGGTGGTTCTACCAGGGCATAAAGCCCCGGACAACATAGCTGCTAGGATCATTGGGACACGCAAACCCCTCCACCACGATAAGGTGACAGTTCAATGAGGAGAGGTCAGTAGTAACAAGACAGAATACATGTGTGTGAATGAGAGGAAAGTCAGTGGAATGGTGATGATACAGGGAGTAGAATTGGTGAAAGTGGATGAATTTAAATACTCTGTTTCAACAGTACAGAGTAACGGAGATTGTGTAAGAGAGGTGAAAAAGAGAGTGCGGGCAGTTATGGAATAGGTGGAGAAGAGTGTCAGGAGTAATTTGTGACAGACAGGTATCAGCAAGAGTGAAAGGGAATTTCTATAGGACAGTAGTGAGACTGGCTTTGTTATATGGGCTGGAGGCAGTGGCACTGAACACAAAGCAGGAGACAGAGCTGGAGGTAGCAGAGTTAAAGACGCTAAGATTTACATGGTTTTTCGAGGATGGACAGGATTAAACATTAGTACATTTGAGGGTCGGCTCAGGTTGGATGGTTGGGAGATAAAGTCAGAGAGGCGAGATTGCATTGGTTTGGACATGTGCAGAGGAGAGATGCTGGGTATATTGGGAAAAGGATGCTAAGAATAGAGCTGCCAGGCAAGAGGAAAAGAGGAAGGCCTAAGAGAAGGTTTATGGATGTGGTGAGAGAAGACATGCAGGTGATGGGTGTGACAGAGCAAGATGTAGAGGACAGGAAGATACATTAATCCCTCACTGCTTCGCAGTTCACTTTTCACGGATTCACGACTTTGCGGGTTTTTTAATATAGTAGTAGTATTTCCTAGTCAAAGAACAACAAAACAAGTTCGGTGACTAAGTGCGTTGTAGCACGGGCTGTGATTGGTACATGGGAGGGAGACGACAAATCACAGCTTACCGCTTTCAAATCTGGCCTTTGATTGGTGCTTTGACTGATGCCCAGATCCCACAGCACCTCCCCTTGTCTCTCTGTCGCGGCCATTTCGCTTCAAGTTTTCTTGCCGAGCGGTTTACTTTACACTGTACTGTGTGTGATTTTTTTGTGGTTTCTTTGTGTTGAACTTCTCTTCAATTTTCTCCCCCTGCAATGGCTCCCAAACATGCTACTTCTTCCAAGGCTTGTGCTGAGCCTAAACGCCAATGAAGAATGATGACGATCGCTGAGAAGGTGAAACTTTTGGATATGTTGAAGGAAGGGAGAACATTCGCGACTGTGGCTGCAGACTGGCTAAGGATCTGCAAGAGCAGTCACAGGAATGGGACGACGATATGGTTCGATCGGTCCAATTTTGCAACAAGGTCGACGACGTCATGATCGTCTACAAGCTGCTCTTCGACCGGAAAAAGAAGCAGCAGCAGCAGCTGCCGCCGATCACAATGTTTTTGCAGCCTCGCAAAAAAGAGCCAGTTCCTACTACTACTACGGATACACCTTCGGAAACCGTGGAAGGGGTGCCCCAGTAAATGGCACCGCCATCTGAAGAGATGTAAAATACAGTCATTGGCTGCGCAGTAAAAGTCATCATCACCTTCATCTTCATCATTTTTACTGCACAGCATATTCATCACCATCATCACGTCATATATAGGTACGTGTACTTCGCTATACAGTAACTGTAAACTTATCTACCGATTTCATATTGCTTAACAGTTGTCCCTGTTATTAATAGAGTAAAGGGCGGGTTATAAACAGTACAGGGAGGGTTTAAAATCGTCCAAATACACGTTAAATTATTAAATAAATATGGTGACCCCTCTTAATTCTTTGGATTTTTGTTTCTCATTGGCTGAGCTTTCAAAGTCGCAACTTCCTTTTAACATACGACATGCCTTATGGAAACAGTAGTATTTCCGCAGTGACATTAAGTTTATTGGTTAACAGAAAATTTGCAATATGCATCATAACAAAATTAGACAGGTGCATAAATGTGGGCACCCCAATAGAGATATGACATCAATACTTAGTTGAGCCTACTTTTGCAAATATAACAGCCTCTAGACGCCTCCTATAGCCTTTGATGAGTGTCTGGATTCTGGATGGAGATATTTTTGGCCATTCTTCCATACAAAAATCTCTTCAGTTCAGTTGAATTTGATGGCTGCCAAGCATGGACAGCCTGCTTCAAATCATCCCATATTTTTTCGATGATATTCAAGTCAGGGGACTGTGAAGGCCATTTCAGCATATTGTACTTCTACCTCTGCATGAATGCCTTTGTAGATTTTGAACTGTGTTTTGGGTCATCGTCTTGTTGGAATATCCAAACCCTGCATAACTTCAGCTTTGTGACTGATGCTTGAAAATTATCCTGAAGAATTTGTTGATATTGGGTTGAATTCATCCGACCCTCGACTTTAACAAGGACCCCAGCCTCTGAACTAGCCACACAGCCCCACAGCATGATGGAATCTCCACCAAATCTGACAGTAGGTAGCAGTTGTTTTTCTTGGAATGCGGTGTTCTTCCGCCATGCAAAGCGCTTTTTGTTATGACCAAATAACTCTATTTTTGTCTCATCAGTCCAAAGCTCTTTGTTCCAAAATGAATCTGGCTTGTCTAAATGAGCATTTGAGTACAACAAGCGACTCTGTTTGTGGCGTGAGTACAGAAAGGGCTTCTTTCTCATCACCCTGCAATACAGATGTTCTTTGTGCAAATTGCACAGAATTGTAGAACAATGTACAGATACACCATCTGCAGCAAGATGTTATTGCAGGTCTTTGGAGGTGATCTCTGGGTTGTCTGTAACCATTCTCACAATCCTGTGCATATGCTGCTCTAGTATTTGTCTTGGCCTGCCAGACCTGCTGCGTTTAACAGCAACTGTGCCTGTGGCCTTCCATTTCCTGATTACATTCCTTACAGTTGAAACTGACAGTTTAAACCTCTGAGATAGCTTTTTGTAGCCTTCCCCTAAACCATGATATTGAACTATCTTTGTTTTCAGATCTTTTGATAGTTGCTTTGAGGATCCCATGCTGCCACTCTTCAAAGGAGAATCAAAGG
This sequence comes from Polypterus senegalus, assembly GCF_016835505.1. Taxonomy (NCBI): domain Eukaryota; kingdom Metazoa; phylum Chordata; class Cladistia; order Polypteriformes; family Polypteridae; genus Polypterus; species Polypterus senegalus. The sequence continues at coordinate 37,823,417 of NC_053165.1, forward strand.
GAAGCACAACTTGCAACTGACCACCTTAAATACCTTTTCTCATGATTGGACACACCTGTCTATAACGTTCAAGGCTTAACGAGCTAATCCAACCAATTTGTTGTTGCAAGTAATCAGTATTGAGCAGTTACATGCATTCAGCAAAATGACAAGGGGACCCACATTTGTGCACAGCCAGTTTTTCACATTTGATTTTATTTCATACAACTAAATACTGCTTCACTAAAAATCTTTGTTTGGAAAAAAAACCCAGTACATAGGTGTTCCTAGGAAATGAAAGACATTCCACTGTCATCTTTTTTTGTTGAAAGGAGAGAAAATTATTATGCAGGCTGAGAGGGGTTCCCAAACTTTTTCATATGACTGTATGGTGAAATGTTTTGTGGTAGGATTTTAAAAGTGTAATCATAGTAAAAATGTAACATTACAAAACTGTAGTCCTTGATTCTGAATTATACTATTAGTTGCTCTAATTTATACTGCTGTGCACCAATTAGGTCATACTCATTCAAAAAAATAAGGCAGGCAGTGTGGCATAATGGTCAAGACTTTGGTCTTCGAACCTTGAGTTTTTGAGCTCATATCCTGCTGCTGACCCTTTGTGAACACAGAAAATCCCTTCATCTATCTCCAATTAAAAATACAAAACACATGTAACCAAATGTATCTCAAATATTGTAAGACACCTTGGATAAAGGCATCAGTCCAATAATAAACAAAAAATATATTAAGTGTTGAAGAAGATGAAAACAAGACTTGAAAGAGATCTCACAAAATATGACATGCTTTTCAAACCAAATTCTCAAATGTAACTCCTTTTAGCTCAGTTGTATCTCATGTCTCAGCAATCACTGGAGCGGTTTAACTCAGAAAAAAGAAACATCCCAATATGACCTGAAGAGCAACTAAAATCCATCAGGATGTACTGGATCCATTACATCAGACTGGCATTGGCTGGAAAAAGGCATCATCTTTGTTTCACAATCTCAGTAACCCTCTTTGGATTCAGAGAGCCTCTACTATTTTTGTAAACAAACTTTAGTAACTCACCCCATATTTCCAGACACTGTATGTGCTCTTATGATACCAATTACTTAGAAATAATAAAAAGTACAGACAAAAACAAACTTTTAATTTCATGCTTCGAGGTTCCCCCACCCAGTGGGCCATGGGTAATCATGACCCCTTTTCCGCCTATTATGACGCCCATGCATACATGGAATGAATGCTTCAAAGCCCAGAAGTCTGATTGTCTGATTTGACAATCTACAGGTTAAAGAAAATTTGATGTTAATTCTCAGACAGAAACAGCAGATTCTATTGGAAAAGAAACATATTCCCAGATTTCTGTCTTTTTAGAGCTGCCAAGCAAGCTGCATTCTACAGCAACAAACAGCGCTTAGGCAAAACTGAAATCGGATATAGACTCTTGTTTACTGCTAAACTGTATTTTCTATTTGGTCACTTTTTCAGTTACTATGTTGAAATGTATTTATTTATTTAGTTATTTGCATTTGAAGAAAGTAACATTCCATACAATGAAGTCTAACTTTTACAACCAAGAAAATAACATTACATACATTCAAGTCGAACTTAACAAAAAAGAATTCAATTCCCACCAGAGGGAAAGTGAGGAGAGCCAACAGCAAGAGCAAAATTTTTAAAACAACAAAGAAGGGAGATTGTCGTTTTCCCTGATATAAATGCATATTCTAAAATTTTAATAATTACATCTTACCATATTTAAAAAAAAAGTTTTGAACAGATATTCAAAGTGAAAATTTGATTATTTCCTATTTAAATTAGTATACAACATCAGTTACTCACTGAATTATAAAAGGCAAGATAAGTCTATGTGCTAGAAGTGTGGTATAGGCTATTACAATCAATTTGTCCTTCTCCACTTTAAACCCATCTGTTAATGGGTTTGAAGCTATTGTGACACCAAAGCTGTATGATAGGCATTCAAGGTTTTTTCTCCAAAATTATGTTCATTTGGTTTACTTCCAAAACATGTGGCCCAGTGAGGCTGGGGCTAAGTTGGATCTTTCCATGGATACATTTTGAACAATTTTAAACAAGATAAATGTGATTGGTAAAAGACTTAATTTTAATGATTGAATGCACATATTGAGCTAGAGTGTATTCTATGCATTGCTGCCTTCTACTCCCATTTTGAGATATTAAGTTAAAAATCCCTTCCACACTGTACCCTAGGATCTTTGAAAGGAAGAGACATTAATATGTTTTATATACTGTATTATTGAGATGGTGTCTGAGCCTTCAAGACTGATCAGTATTTCTTCTAGAATATAAATGGGTGGTAGGTGTGGAAAATTGGGTAGGTTCCTTTTAGCAAAGTTTCTCATTTAAAAGTAGTAGAAAAATTGTGTTGCTGGGAATTTGAAGCGTAATTCTGTAGTGTCAGAGGTTTGTCTAGTTCCTCTGCACTAATAGTATCTAACTGTAGTAATTGTATTACATCAAAAAAATCATTACATTGTGCCTTGTCGCCTTTAAACTGAGTAGAATATAAGGACTTAAAGTACTCCTTATGGTCAATCAATTTATCTCTATCTCTGTTGGTAATTCCTCTTACTGTGTTGAGAACTTACTACTTATGAATTTGTTGAGCTAAGATCTTATTAGCCTTCTCTCCGTGTTCTTAGTAATGATGTCACAATATAAAGATGAGCTATTCTGCTTCTTTTGTTGTGAAGAGTTAAAAATTTGATTGCAGGAACCTGTCTTTTTCTATAAAGTCCCTCATTTGGAGACCTGGTATACTGTGTTCTTGATCTATTTTGGCAATTCGCTTATTAACTCTGACACCTTCTTGGTATCCAATTTATTTTTATGGTAAAGATATGAAACAATTTTGTTAACTTAAAATGCCTTCAGTTTCCCAGAGTATTCCTGCAGAGACCTCTGAGGATGCATACATTCTCTATATTGAAATTCACTCTATTAAATATGTATTTTTGGTTAACCATTAAGTAACTGAAAGTGACATTAGACTTAATACAAATATACATGGGGGATTGTAAGTTTAAAGTATATATATATATTGTCACAAGAACGAGACATGGACAGATAAAGGTTTGGGGCAGCCACCCCGTATAATGTGGTATCCTGGCTGCAAAAGTCATTTTAACAAATAAACAGCACTGAAGTGCATTCAACTGAGTCCAAAACAAGACTGAGGAAACAAAGGAAAAGGGGCAGGTTTTAAAGGGGGAGACAGGAAGTGAGGTCATATGGATCCGGCACGTGGTCTTCCACCATTGGTTCATAGCTGGACGTGACTTCAGAGGGACTGGAGCTGGTGTGGCCAACTTCCATTGGCTCAGTCCCGAAAGTGATGTCAGGAGAGCCAGGTGAAATCCCCCGGGAATGGTCTACAGGCAAGGGAGAAAAAGAGTCAGTGCACTCTGCCTCTGCTGGAGAATCACCATCTGCCAGGGAGGCTGCCACCAAGCGTCCCGGGGGAGGTATTGAATTGCCCATGGAGGCTCCCCCGGAACATAAGCAGCAGGGGCGTCCCTGCCGGGCATGGGACCCAGCTGTCCTTCACTATATATATATATACTGTGAGCAAGTGACACGCCATCTGTGGTCTAGCGACCCACATACAGAGGAATCGAAGCATTATGCACATCTGAATCTGTTCCTCAGAGAGTTGTAGTCAGGGCAGCTGATGGAACTGATGTGCTTAGGGATTACACTGCAGTTGTGATTCACTGGGCTGGCTACTTTGAGCAGTTGTTCAAAGCTGATCCTCCGGCTAGGACGTTGGATATCTCTGGGTTCACAGTTCTTGAGGCTGATCCTCTAATTAGCTGTGTACCACCCAGTCTCACTGAGATTGCACAGGTGGTGAACCAGCTGAGGGGAGGAAAGGCTGCAGGGATCTCTTTTATCCGAGGTGAACTTCTCCAGGCTGGTGGTAAGGCGGTCCTCCTGGAATTGCAAGCAATCTTTGCTTCCATTTGGGAGACTGGCATAATCCCAACTGACTGGAAAACGGGAGTTGTTGTCCCTGTCTGGAAAAGGAAGGGTGATCGCCTGGATTACAGCAACTACAGGGGGATAACACTGCTCTCGGTGCTGGGTAAGGTACTTGCTAGGGTCGCCCTCAATATGATCTGTGATTACTTGCTCACCTACCAGCCACTGGAACAGTCTAGTTTTATGCCTAAGAAGTCTACCATCGACCGCATCCTGGCACTGAGGGTTCACGCAAACGTGAATATCAGCAGAGTTTCTTTGCAGCCTCTGTTGATTTTCGTAAAGCATTCGACTCTGTTGATCGAGCTGTCCTGTGAGGGTTTGCGGGATCTCCTCGAATTTGCTGGATATCAAGGGCAGCCTGTACACTGGTACTGTGAGTCCTGTGCAGAGTGGAGGCAGAACCTCTGCATTTTTCCCAGTTGATTCTGGGGTTCATCAGGGGTGTGTTCTTGCTCCTACTCTGTTCAATGCTTGTAATGACTGGGTGTTGGGCAAGGTCGTGGGGTCCAGTGGTTGTGCAGCATCTGTTGGTGAAAAAAGATTCACGGATCTTGACTTTGCTGACGATGCTGTGATCTTCGCGGAGTCAACGGAGGCTCTGATCGGGGCGCTCGAGAGACTGAGTGAGAAGTCTGAGTGTCTGGGCTTGCCCTGTCCTGGATAAAAACCAAGATCCAGGCCTTTAATGACCTCTTGGACACAGCCATCAGCAGTGTGTCTGTTTGCGGAGAGAGTGTTGACCTTGTCGAGAGGTTTACTTACCTTGGCAGTGACATTCATGTCTCTGGTGACTCTTCCTATGAAATCGGTAGATGGATTGGGAGAGCGGGGGATCATGAGGTCGCTGGAAAGGGGTGTGTGGAGCTCCCTATATCTATGCAAAAGGATGAAGGTCCAAGTCTTTAGAGTCCTGGTGCTTCCTGTCTTGCTATATGGTTGCAAGACATGGATGCTATCCAGTGACCTTAGATGAAGACTGGACTCCTTTGGTACTGTGTCTCTCTGGAAAATCTTTAGGTACCATTGGTTTGACTTTGTGTCAAATGAGTGGTTGCTCATGGAGTCCCGAATGAGGCACATTACTTGCATTGTGAAGGAGCGTCAGTTACAGCACTACGGCCATGTGGCGTGTTTCCCCGAGGGTGATCCGGCTCGTAAGATCCTCATTGTTGGGGACCCGAGTTGCTGGACCAGGCCAAGGGGTTGCCCACGTAACACCTAGCTGTGGCAGATAGAGGGTCATTTCTGGAGGGTGGGACTGGATCAGTGCATGCTCCCCAACTTGACTTGACTTGTCATGTGCATATGCATTGGAGGTAGCTTACGGGCTTGAGTAAATGTGATTACTTGCCAAACCAGAAGCTGTCACTGTTCTTTGATCCTTTCTCTCTTTCTCCTTTTGTAGATTAGCTGACTGACAACCCTACCACCACTGATGTCATCACCAGCGCCTGGCCTCCTGGACCCACCCCTTCCTGTTATCACTCCTCATAAGCCAGCACTCCAGTTCATTCCATCAGTTCTATATTTAAAGATGTATGTATTACCACACAAACATCAAGCATACAGGGCTTCCAAGGTAGTAACCTTAAACCTTCTTCTGTGTTTTGTCTCCTTATTACAAGATATATATGTATAGTGTATACATTGTCAGGGGTCCCAGGGGCAACGACCTGGCCGGGACGCCTTGACGGACCGGAAGAGGGTCTATGCCCACCCTGGATCACGTGGGGGCCGCCATCCTTGTTGCTTTGGGGGCCACGGGTAGGGGGCTTGGATGCCCAACCCTGTAGGGACCCGTAGTCACCGCCAGGGGGCGCCCCAATTTGGAGACCCTGGAAGAGGAGCAGGGACACCCGGAGAGCTTCCGGGAGAACAGCCGGCACTTCAACCACACTGGGGCGTGTCCAGGGAGGAGTGCCGGGAAACACCTGGAGCCCATCCGGGATGAAATAAAAGGGGCCGTCTCCCTTCATTCGAGGCTAAAGTCGGGTGGAAGCAGGACAAAGCAAGAGAGGAGAGTGGAGGCGGCCCAAAGAGAAGGCATTGTGTGGCTCAAATCTTGGTGCAGGGTAGAAGGGTATAGGTTAATGGGGTATTGGGACTCCTTTTAGAACAGATGGGACCTGTTCCGACATGACAGGTTACATCTGAACTGGAGGGGCACCAATGTATTGGGGAGGCATCTGTGTAGGCTAGTCGAGGATTGTTTAAACTAGGGAATGGTGGTGCAGTGAGTTTAGGACAGGACAGGTTTAGATCTATACATGGAGGAACAAACAATGGTGTAGAAATAAAACTGCATAGTAATGTAAATTCTAAGCAAAAATTTAAATGTAGAATGTGTAACACGTTAAAAATAGCTTGCTTTAAAGCTAGAAGTATCAAAAATAAGGTAAATGAGTTGGAGTTGTATGTAGCAGAGCATAATTATGATTTTATAGCAATAACGGAAACCTGGCTAAATAACAATGATGGGGATGAGTGTAACATAGAGGGATACACATTTTTTAGGATGGATAGACAGAACAGAAAAGGAGGTGGAGGTGTTATTTATGCCAAACAGAATTTAAATGTAAGTCCTCTTCAGTTGGATGATGAGCCCCATCTTAGTAAGGACATATGGCTTCGCCTGGAAAATATTAGTGAAAGAGGTCTTATTTTAGTGTGTGTTATAAACCACCCAATTCAGACAGTAATTTTAACACAGATCTTTTTAGTAATATCAAAAAAGCAAGTTTACAGGGAGATATTATAGTCATGGGGGACTTTAATTATGCAAATATTAACTGGGATAACCTTGCAGATACAGGAGCACAAAAGCAGTGGCCTCATGTATAAACGGTGCGTACACACAAAAATGTTGCGTACTCCCATTTCCACGCTCAAATCGCAATGTATAAAACCTAAACGTGCCGTAAAACCATGCACATTTCCACGGTAGCTCATACCCTGGCATACACAAGTTCTCCACTCTGTTTTGCAGACTGGCGGCACCCAGCGTCAGAGCAGTGCTACTTTTCCAGTGTGGTTTCCCTTTTTTTTAGATCCACATCCCTGGCACGGCTTTATAAATATACTGAAATTAACCGCATATTGTTTATTAGTTTAATGCATCTGATTGTAATTAACCTGTAACAACATAATGGTCCACAGAATGGTCAAACTATTCTAAATACAATAGCTGCTTTAGCATCGTTATTCTCACTGCACCTTCTTCTTCTTCTTTCAGCTGCTCCCATTTACTGTTGCCACAGTGAATCATCTTTTTCCATATTACTCTCACTGCACCACTCAGAGTATTTATATCACTGTATCTGAGTGGGGAATCACAGCTGTACAGCAGCTGATCGGAAAGAGAATTATTGGTAAACAGCATCAAGCACACTGTCTATTGCTGTCTATTGAACTGCTCTCATACGGCAAATGCTTCAGAGCCTTTCCTCACGGTTCAGAAACAGTTTCATCCCATTAACTATAATGTACTCAATCAGCCCATCAAGTGCTCCTTGTAGAACTGTTTGTACTTATAAGTACAATTACCTCACTGTAAACTTACGATATAGTTATAATATTGCACAACCTGAGCCACTTTATAAAGTGCGTATTTACATATGATGACAATATCATTTTTAAATTGAAATACAGCAAAATATGTTTATTATATTATACAGATAAAACTTCATTTAAATAATCTATATTGTTAACAATTAAACATGTGAGGACACGGTGTCGCTGCACTAGCAAGGAGCTAGTGCTCCGTTCACGGATTGTTCCTGCCTCGCGCTGTATTCTTGCTCGGGCTGGTGCGACAGCTGAAGGATAGATGGATAGAATAATTAAACATGCACTACGAAGATATTTCAATGACCTTAAAAGTTTTGAATAATCGGCTTTCTCCACTTACAGATGGCTTAACTTCTATTACAGAGCTGATTGTGTGGCGATTGGGTATTTGGAGAAAGAAAAAGAAGGACAGGAATTGAAAGAGAAGAGTACTGCTGCAATAAATTATTTCACTGAAGGTCGTGCACACTGCAGCAAACATCTTGCATGAGGCATGAACAAACACTACGCCACCATATTCCCATGTTTAATACACGCTTTAACTCCTATTATCATCAAAATTATATCAAGTATACATCTCAGTATTTAAATTATTCAGAGTGCTGTAATATCACAAATGTAATGGATTCTGTGTCCTGTCAGAGGAAGAGAAAGCCCGTTTAAGAATCACGTAGTGATTCACACACATAGAGCACATAGAAGAACACATACACAATAAAGCATTTAACGTGCTACTTTAGTTACGATGAGATTTGAGAAACTAGTAAATTAAATGATTTTAAAATGAAGTTTATGATGTTCTACTTTAACGACAAAATAAACTACGTGATTAAAGTGGAAATTTCAAGATTAAAGTTGCCATTTCAAGCTTTTTTCCCCACTGTTTCTCTATTTTTTCTTCTTTTCTCTGCATCCTAATAAGCTTTCATATGACACTCAGACGGTGGGCTACACGCCTTTTCACAGCGACTTTGATATTTGACAACTTCTTTTTTATTTTGGGCACTGTGCAACTTTGTGAACTTGAGCTTTCGAATTTCTCCAACACTCTATGTCACTTGATCAACTTCCGTTTGTTGTTTATATCACTGTTTATATCACACGTTGCAACAAAAGCATATGATCAAAGTGGAGCTTATGATATTATTTATCTGGACTTTCAGAAACATTTGATAAGGTGCCACATGAGAGGTTGGGCATCAAGTTAAAAGAAGTGGGAGTTAAGGGTGATGTTTTTAGATGGGTGCAGAATTGGCTCAGACACAGGAAGCAGAGGGTGATGGTGCGAGGAACCTCATCAGAACTGGCAGATGTTAAGAGTGGTGTTTCACAGGGGTCAGTGCTAGGGCCGTTGCTATTTTTAATAAATATAAAAGATTTAGATAGGAATATAAGTAACAAGCTGGTTATGTTTGCAGATGATACCAAGATAGGTGGATTAGCAGATAATTTGGAATCCGTTATATCATTACAGAAGGACTTGGATAGCATACAGGCTTGGGCAGATTTGTGGCAGATGAAATTTAATGTCAGTAAATGTAAAGTATTACACATAGGAAGTAAAAATATTAGGTTTGAATACACAATGGGCAGTCGGAAAATTGAGAGTACCCCTTATGAGAAGGATTTAGGAGTCATAGTGGACTCTAAGCTATCAACTTCCCAACAGTGTTCAGAAGCCATTAAGAAGGCTATCAGAATGTTAGGTTATATAGCACGATCTGTTGAGTACAAGTGCAAGGAGGTTATGCTCAACCTTTATAATGCACTGGTGAGGCCTCATCTTAAGTACTGTGTGCAGTTTTGGTCTCCAGGCTACAAAAAGGACATAGCAGCACTAGAAAAGGTCCAGAGAAGAGCGACTAGGCTGATTCCAGGACTACAGGGGTTGAATTATGAGGAAAGATTAAAAGCAAAAGAAGATTAAGAGGTGACATGATTGAAGTGTTTAAAATTATGAAGGGAATTAGTACAGTGGATCGAGACTTGTATTTTAAAATGAGTTCATCAAGAACACGGGGACACAGTTGGAAACTTGTTAAGGGTAAATTTTGCACAAACATTAGTAAGTTTTTCTTTAAACAAAGAACGATAGACACTTGGAAAAAGCTACCAAGTAGTGTGGTAGATAGTAAAACTTTAGGGACTTTCAAAATTCAACTTGATGTTTTTTTGGAAGAAATAAATGGATAGGACTGGTGAGCTTTGTTGGGCTGAATGGCCTGTTCTCGTCTAGAGTGTTCTAATGTTCTAATCTGCAGTGTATGAAACCCCTTTAATTTCCAGTTGGTTACGGTTAGATAGAATTGTCCTTTTTTATAGGAGACTTTTTAATATCATACCCTAGGATTTTTGCATCTGGACTGCACTATCATAATACATCTTATTCAATCCTTACTCTACATGTCCTGTATTTTGGCATGTCAAAGGGCTGGGACTCTGTGAAGTGTGGTCTAGTCTCACTTGGGGAGGCAAAATGGTGGTGGGTCGGTAGTCAGGGGTCAGGGGCTTAGGCAGTGGGAGAAAGCGCTGTAAGTTATTTCTTATCTATCCTTTTTAACCTCCACAACTGTAAGTGCCAACATAATGATAAAACTCATTATCAAAAATAGCTGGCAATAATGAACTTAAAGTTAAATCTAATTTATGAAACAAAGCACTACTTTTACATAAGATTACAAAATGTGCTTAAACATTCAGAAGCAGCGTTTCTCTGACCAAACATTGAACTCTGTAAGCTGGAATGTCACAAACCTAATTGGGCAAAATGCTAATACATTATTTTTACAGAAAACTTACTTAACAAATTAAAGATCAGTTTAGATTGCAAAGAGACTGGATCAGCCACATTTTTCACTTCAGCTATAGAAAGAAAACCAGAGGTGTGGCTATCTTAAAAAATAAAGCAATCTCATTTGTAGAATCAGATATAGTCTCTGATTCTGAAAGGCACTATGACACAGTGATGGACAATTTATTCAAATGTAAAGTAATTCTGATCATTATTTATGCACCTAATTTGGATGGCAGAGATTTTATCCAAAACATATGAGCACTCAGAAAATTATATTGGCTGGAAATTTTAATAGTGTTTTAAATTGAGACCTGGATAGATCATCACCTACAGTGGTCATAACATCTAACACCTGGGGCCTCATGCATAACGGCGTGCGTAGAATTCACACTAAAACATGGCATACAGACAAAAGTGGAAATGGGCACACGCACAAAAAAATCCAAAAGCATAAATCTGTACGTACATCAATTTCTACGTTCTTCCGCTACATGAATCCCAGTCAGCATGAAAAGTAACGCACGTGCACGCATTTGCTGTTCTGCCCCGTCTCCTCCCAGAATTAAGCCTCTTTGAATAAGAAAATCAATATAAATAGCCCTTAATCTCAGCATTCTTTGCAAAAGCACTGGGGAAAATAGAAGAATTTCAGTGAATACCAAGTGGAGACAAGGAAAAACGTACTATTTGTTGGTTTAAACAGTGATATAAAAAAAGCAAAAGGAAGTTGATCAAGAGACATACAGTGTAGGAGAAAGTTCACAAAGTTGCACAGTGCCCAAAATAAAAAAGAAGCTATCAGATATCAAAGTCGACATGAAAAGGCAAGTCGTAGCCCACCGTCCAAGTGTCATATGGAAACTTTTTAGGGTGCAGAGAAAAGAAAAAAAAAATGGGCACACAGTGGGAAAAAAAGCTTGAAATGTCAACTTTAATTTCGAAATTGCCACTTTAATCATGTAGTTTATTTTGTCATTAAAGTAGAACGTCATAAACTTCATCTTAAATTTGTTTAATTTACTAGTTTCTCAAATACCATCGTAACTAAATTAGTATGTTAAATGCTTTGTCTTGTATTTGATCTTCTATGTGGTCTATGTGTGTGAATCATTAAGTGCTTCTTAAACGGTCTTTCTCTTCCTCCGACAGGACACAGAATCCATTACATTTGTGATACTACAGCACTCTGAATAATTTAAATACTGAAATGTATACTTGATATCATTTTCATGATGATAGGAATTAAAGCATGTATTAAACATGGGAACACGGTGGCGCAGTAATAGTGACGAACTGGAGCTCCGTCCAGAGATTGTTCCTGCCTCCCACAAGATGCTTGCTGTGCTGTGCGCAATCTTCGATGAAATAATTTATTGAAGCAGTACTGTCTCTCACAAACGTACTAACCCCCAATTCCTGTCCTTCCTTTTCTTTCTCCAAGTATCCAATCGCCACACAATCAGCTCTGTGATAGATGTCAAGCTATCTATAATCTTAGAACGCAGATTCTTCAAAACTTTTAAGGAACATTGAAATATCTTCGTAATACATGTTTAATTATTCTATACATCTATCCATCCAGGTGTCATGCCAGCCCCTGTAAGCATACAGCGAGAGGCAGGAACAAGCTAGCTCCGTAACACCATGTCCTCACATGTTTAATTATTAGCAATATAGATTGTTTAAATGATGTTAACATTTTATCTGTATAATTTAAACAACATTTTTCTGCATTTCATCTAAAAAATTATATTGCCATCATAGGTAAATACGTGTTTTATAAAGTGGCACAGGTTGTGCAATATTATAACTGTATCACAAGTTTACAGTGAGGTAATTGTACTTATAAGTGCAAACAGTTCTACATGGAGCACTTGATGGGCTGATTGAGTGCATTTATTGTTGGGTTGGGATGAAACTGTTTCTTAACCACGAGGTCCCTACAGGAAATGTTCTGAAGCATTTGCGTATGGAAGCAGTTCAATAGACTGTGTGTATGGCTGAAGCAGAGTGTGCTTGATGCTGTATTCCAAAAATTCTCTTTCTAATCAGTTGCTGTAGAGCTGTGGTTCCACACTCAGATAAATTGGGATAAATACTCTGAGTGGTGCATTGAGAGGAACAACGCTAAAGCAGCTATGTATTTGGAATAGTTTGGCCATTCTGTGGGCCATTATATTGTTATTGGATAATTACAATCAGATGCCTTAAACTAATAAACTATATGCAGTTAATTTCAGTGTACTTGATAAAGCCATTTCAGGGATGTGGATCTAAAAAAGAAAGGGAAACCACACTGGAACAAAACCACTGCTTTGACGCTGGGTGCCACCAGTTTGCAAAACCAGAGCGGAGAACTTGTGTACGCCAAGGATTTAGCTGGCATGAAAATGTGTGTGGCTTTACACCAAGTTTAGTTATTATACATCACGATGTGAGCGTGGAAATGGGCATATGCAACATTTTTGTGTGTATGCACCATTTATACATGAGGCCCCTGGACTCTTGATTTGAGCCAGCACGTTAGTCAGTCAACACACAAAGCAGAGCATACATTGGATTTAGTCATTACTAAAGGACTAAAAGCTGATGTGAAGCAGATCATTGATATTGTTTTATCAGACCATTTTCTCTTATTATTTAACATAGAAATAATGATAGAAAGAATTCATGAGAAGCATATTGTTAAAAAATGCTTCTTTGATTCATCTGCAGCTTCAAAGTTTACAAACATTTAAAGCAACCAGTCCATTTGTAGTTCTTAATACAATAGTGAGAATAATGTAAATAGTAAGGTGGAAAATTTTAATACTAAAGTGAGAGCTGCTGCTTACATAGTCGCACCTAAAAAGACAGTTAAAAAATTCTCAAGCATTGTTATACCATGGAAGACTCAAAGAGTGTCTGATCTAAAGAAGACATGCCAGAGAGCTGAGCGTAAATGGCTAAAAACTAAATTGATTACCCACTATGAGATAGTGAAAGCTAAAATAGAATACAACAACATAGTCCGTCTTGAGAGGCGGTGCTATTTCTCTAAAATTATAAATAGCAATGCTGGTAATCCCAGAGTTTTATTTTCTACAATTGATTGTCTGCTAAACCCAGGTCAGTCGATGGAAGCCTCCAAAAAACTGTGAAACTTTTGCTATATTTTTTTAATCACAAAATTAATATTAGAAATAAAATAGTACATCTCTCCAGTACTAATCCTCTTAAACCCTGGTACTCCATTTTAAACAAATTAAATTATTTCACCAGGATAGATTTATCTGATTTATATAAAATAATTTTTCAACTGAGACCCTCCACCTGCGTCCTTGACCCAATACCAACAGGTGTTTTCAAAGAAGTATTCGACGTGCTAATTGATAGTATTCTTGACATAGTAAATTCATCATTAGATACGGGGTCATCCCAGACTGTCTTAAGACTGCTGTAGTTAAACCCCTGCTCAAGAAAAATAGTTTTGACCCCTCTGCTTTTGAAAATTTTAGACATATTTCTAACCTGACTTTCTTAAATAAAATGGTAGAAAAGGCAGTCATTATGCAGCTAAATGACCACCCTGATAGACATGCTATTCTCGATATGTTTCAGTCGGGTTTCAGAACAAATCACAGTACAGAAACTACACTAGTTAGTACACAAGTAGTAAATGACTTGTGGGTAAATGCAGACAGAGAGCATGTATCTGTTCTCATCCTCTGAGTGTCGCATTTGATAGCATCGATCACAATATTCTTAGAAATCACCTTAGTCAATGGGTGGGACTCCCTGGCAGTGTCTTAAATTGGTTTGAGTCTTACCTGGCAGGTAGAAAATTCTTTGCTAGTTGTGGTAATTTTACTTCAAAGACACATGATATTTTATATGGTGTTCCACAAGGATCTATCTTGGGTCCACTGCTCTTTTCGATCTACATGGTTCCATTAGGCCAGATTATCTTGGGGCATAATGTGAGCTACCACGACTATGCTGATGACACACAGCTGTATCTATCAATAGCGCCTGATGACCCCAACTCTCTTGATTCACTGACACAATGTCTTATTTGTGTTTCTGAATGGATGAGTAGTAATTTTCTCAAACTAAATAAGGAGAAGACAGAAATTTTAGTGATTGGCAAAAATTGATATAATGAGGTATTAGAAATAAGCTTGATTGATTAGGATTAAAAGTCAAGACAGAGAATGTAGGGGTAATTATTGACTCTGACCTAAATTTTAAATCACATATTAATCAGATTACTAGGACAGCATTTTTTCACTTAAGAAATATAGCAAAAGTTAAATCTCTTATAACTCTGCAAGATGCTGAGAAATTAGTTCACGCTTTTATTTTCAGTCGGCTAGATTACTGTAATGCACTCCTCTTAGGACTACCCAAAAAAGACATCAATCGATTGAAACTAATGCAGAATGCAGCTGCTAGAATCTTAACTGAAAAGAAAGTCTGAGCACAATTATCCAGTTCAGATGTCACTGCATTGGTTACCCGTGCCATTTAGAATTGATTTTAAAATACTGCTTATGGTTTACAAAGCCTTAAATAATCTCGCTCCATCCTATATTTCAGAATGCCTTTCGCCTTACACTCCAAATTGTAACCTTAGATCTTCAAATGAATGTCTGCTTATAATTCCAAGAGCAAAATTTTAAAGAAGTGGTGAGGCGACCTTCTGCTGTTATGCACCTAAAATCTAAAACAGCTTACCAATAGAAATTCGCAAGCCTAATGCAGTGGAGCACTTTAAAATACTGCTAAAAAGTCATTATTTTAACATGGCTTTCTCATAGCTTCATTTTTGTTTAACCTTGATATTCTGTATATTGTCACACACACGCACGGTTTCGCGAGATGAAGGGTTGGTTACACACACTGATATCTCTCTCTCTTTGTCTGCAGAAATAAAGAAGGAAAACCATAATACACCTACCTTACTTCTGGTCTCTCAAAATGGCCACCATCCCATGCAACAAAACATCTGTGGCGTCACTTTCCTGTATGGTGACATCACTTCTGGCACTGTAATAATGCCGTATCTTCCTGCCATTCCCAATGACGTCTCTTCTGTTTTTGTCACTTCCTTCCACCATATTTTTTCATATGTGTATATAAACGCCATTTACTTAAATATCTGTGTTGAATGTGATCAGTTTCTTTATTTATTTTGACCGTTTTTTCATCTTTGTCTGTCGGACAATATATGGGGTCATTCCCCAACTGTTTTTGAGTGTTATTTTGTGGTTAATTCTTCTACAATTGATGTAGCCGGCAGGATATATTATTCCAAAAATGTCTGAGGAACAAGGCCTTAGTACTGTCCTGGCCACCATGATGACAGAGCTTCAAACTTTCAAATTACAGATGGGAGAAAGTCGCAAGCCCAGGCAGCGGCAGCAATTTGGACGGAGCATGCTCGGTCACTAATACCCCAGCTTACTTGGTTAACAGAGGGGGATTTTTGAAAGGACCACTAAACAGAACGCATGGCTGAGGTCGGAGTGGGCCTACATTCTGGCACCTTACCTGGAAGGTGAAGCACAGAAGGCTTACTACAAACTGTTGGAGGAGCAGGCCGCCAATTACGGTTCCCTAAAATCAGAGGTGTACAAGCGCTACGGCGTCTCCACAGCATAGCAGACAAGAGAGTGGCGGGAGTGGAAGTTTGATCCCGAGAGACCCATCAGAAAAGTTGGGGGCTGGCTTTTAGGGCGGATGTCGACTTTTGTTGACAGGAGGGATTGAGGGCACATGTCGACAAAAGTCGACATCCTGGGATGTCAATCAGCTGTTAATGGCGACAGAACTCACTGTCACAACACAGGCATTCCCTCTGTGTTTGGAGGAATGTTAGACTCATTGACTCGGCAACTAATCCTTGCGTGTGCGTGAGTTGCAAAATGTAAACAAAGGCAAGATGGCATCGACCTCTCACAAGGGAGCGAAGCGAGTGCAGAAAAGAAAATACTCGGCAGACAATGTTTTGCGCATTATCGCTGAGTCTGACTCTGATTTTTCTGAATTTTATTTTATTTTATTTTATTGACAGCGAACAGGAGATCGAGCAAGAGAGTGAGAAGCCGGCATCAGCTGATGGGACACCATCCAATGCCGCCCCAGCTGATTGGCTGCCAGCTGAACGCATTCGCGCAGCTGATGCACCTATAGCATGGTTCATGTGGGAGGAATACCCAGACATTGATCCATGGGAGCCGAAATGGCTACCAGATTTCACAAGACGGCATGGTTTGCTGTTGGACACGACAGATTACCAGCCGCTGGACTACTTCAGTTTGCTCTCTTCTGATGCCGCTTTTCAGCTACTGTCAGGCAAGACAAACAGGTAGGCAGAGCAATTTTTTGAATCGCAGGCTGCCCTTGCATCGCATTCTCATTTTTCAAAGTGGAAACCCACAACAAAAGATGAGATGAAGGGCATTGTGGTGGCATTACAAATAGAGATGGGACTAGACTGGCAATATAACTTCAGAAAGCATTGGTCCAAATGTGCTTTGTCCCCTGGTGGCTTTGGACAGGTTATACCGTGTGATAGGTACGTGATGCTGCAAAGGTTTATTCACTTCTGTAATAAACAGAAGCAAATCTCAAGGGGTGAGCCAGGCTATAACCCCATGTATAAAGTTTAGCTCCTGCTTGACATTGTGGAACCAACATATAAACAATTTTATCAGCCTGGTCATGATTTGTCTGTGCATGAATCTAAATCAAAGGGATGCCTTTTTTTCTGCCAATATATGCCAGACAAGCGAACAAAGTATGGCATAAAGGATTTTGTACTGGCAAAGGCAAACACTAGTTTCTGCCTGAAAGTAATTACATATACAGGAAAGTATTTCTTTCAAAGAAAGAACTATCCCTTGACAAGTCAGGTTGTGCTGGGGCTGCTTCAGGGCTATGAACATTTGGGTCATGTTGTGTACATGGACAATTTTTATACATGCCCAGAATTGTTCATGGAGCTAAAGAGCAGGGGAATTGGAGCTTGTGGCACAGTGAGGGTGAACAGCAGACACATGCCTTCAACAGTTGAAGCCAGACAGGCTGAAGATGAAAAGAGGTGACAATATGGTTTTCATGCGAGCAGAAAACTTAGAACGCAGGCGGGCAGTGGCATGACACGATGTCAAATGGATGACTTTTCTCTCTGCAATACATAACTATCAATAACTATACATACTATCAATATATATGCGAAAGTGCAGCAACAGACAAATGAAAAGGAGGCACCAAAGCAACACATATTGTAAGCAGTGTGTGACAGATAGGGGCACTATCGTTCCCTTGAACCCTTGTCCAAGATGCCAGACACCAGATAAAAGTCCAAAAGTAGACTTTATTAATACAGCACAGTGCACAAAGCACCCTCCTCTCCACAATACTCATTAAACCAATCACTAATCACAATACAATAATTCCTCCACTCCCAGATGCGTTGCCACCCTTCCACCCAGCTCAGCTCGCAGTCTGGGAGCTCCCACAATCCTTTTATATTCCCTGACCTGGAAGTGTTTCAATCCCCAGTCTATGTGATCTCCTATCACTTCTGGGTCAGATAAAGAGTCCTTTTCTTCACCCCTTAAGCATGTCATTCCCCTTGTCCATGTGACTCGGACGTACTTCCGGGGTGTAGGGTAAATAAGCATCGTTCCTCCCTGCAGCGTCTCCTAGTGGCCCCCATGGTATACAGCAGGGCTGTGGATAAAGACTCCAATGTTCATGATGCCCTGCTGGTCTTCGGGGCACCTGCATGCTGCAGGGAGCGCTCCACCTGGCAGCATGGGGGTATTGGCCGGGATAAACGGCCAGCCATATACTACAAGTGCAATGTGGCAATGCATGCAATTGACTGCTTTGAGCGATATCAGACTTTGCAGGACTTTGTTGTGTGACATGTATGTGATATGTATGTGAAATCATGGTATGTAATCATAGTATACAACATGCCAGACAGTAACGTTTGTAAAAAGTAAATATTTTTTGTTGATTTGATATGTTAAACAATTGCTTTCAATTCTTTTTTAAAAAATGTTAGTTTTTGGAAAAATATTCAGCCCTGGGAGAAAAGAAACAAAAAAAAAATAGCCCTAAAAGAGTTAACAACACACAAAGGATGACCAAAATCCTAGTGTGTGAAACGTTTGTGACTGCCCTCCCTGACCAAATCGCCCAGCAGAACTGCAAGCAAGAGTACACTTCTATGGACATCTTAATCTCAATGGTTGAGCATCATTGGGCAGTCTGTAAATCTGACAGGATGGAACGGTCTTTGCGTCATTCCCGACAGATTTGTGTACCTGTCAACTGTCAGATCAACAGAATCTCCGGTTTAAAAGAAGGAGAAGCAGTTCAATCCTCCCAATTGTTTCAAGTGTGGGGGGGCGGGACATATATTCCCTGTATGCCCGACCATGGAACCCATGGACTGCTCACAGGACAAGAGAGAGATGTGCTGTGATTCAACCCTTTTTCTCTTCCCCATACGGGAGTAGTTATTATAAATGGATATACGGTAACCACTATGTTCTATTCCAGGTGTAACATTTCTATTGTTGCTCGCCGTTATGTTTTACTGTGACAGTGGTGTTATACCAAATTTTTTTTTTAATATTAATGTCACTGTCTCTATGCTCACTGGTATGGATTTATTCACATGTGCATGTTAAATTTGGCACACAGGGGCTCAGCAGTTAAAATTGCTAGCCAAGCATTGGATTAGATAGCCAAAGACAACTGGAGGATTGTATAGTCAGCTGAAACACAGAAGAGTATTTCTGTCCTCTGTCAGTACAAAGTCTTCTTTCTTTGTTGGGAGTCAGTAAATGTAAGCTAAAGTATGTTTTTTCTCATGTGATTCTTGTACCGCCGTAATCACAATGGGAGGGATATCGCCTTTTCTGGTATATTACTATATTGTTTAGTTACTTAATATACCGCAATTTCAAAAGAACACATTTCCAAGAGAGCTAATGCCTCTTCAGGAAACAAGTGGTTAAAGATAAAGTCCAGTCCAGATGCATCAAACGGGGAAACCAGTGTGACATGGTCAAAGGCAAAACCAATCACCCAGAAGTCACCCAGACTATGGATGAGTCGGTGCAGTTGGAAACCCCGCCCATTGAAGTCACCAGGAACCCTATTCAGGAATTGAATAATCGGTTTAAGTTAACGTTGTCATCCTTTAAATGGAAACAATGGAATGATGATTCTTTAAAATATGCAAGGAAAACAGTGGTTTCAGTTAATGAACAGATGTCTCAAGATTCCAATCCACGAATGCCTTTGTCATTGTATCGGGTGGCAAAGAATGAGGGTGAGGTCAGGACTTTACTGCTTATCCCATGTTTGCACATGCCCACCACCTAGGAGCTCAATTAGGGACCGAAAAAATGTTAGAATGCATAAAGTTCCAATTCTATTGGCCAGGAATAAATGAGGAGGTCACACAATTCTGTACTTTATGTCTGGAGTGTCAGTTTCATCAGATTTCCATGCGAGACCATGCTCCTCTTATTCCTATTCTCCTAATTTATGTTCCCTTTGAATGGGTCAGTATTGATTTAGTAGGACCCTTAGAACCATAACCAGGCCATAAATATATATTAGTCTTCATTGATTATGCCACCTGATTTCCAGAGGCTACTTACCATAGCTACTTCTAAAATCATCGCCCGGGAACTCATAGGGATATTTGCCCATGTAGGGATCCCCAAAGGGGTCCTAACCTACCAAGGGACTCCCTTCAAATCTGAACCATTCAAGGAAGTTGCTAGGTTACTCCAAATTAAACATCTAAAAACATCGGTCTACCGCCCACAAACAGATGGATTGGTAGAATGATTCATTCAAACTCTTAAACAGATGTTGCGTAAGGTAGTTAGCAAGGACAGGAAAAACTGGGAACAATTGCTTCCCCTCATGTTCTTTGCCTATAGGGAAGTGCCACAGGCCTCTATGGGTTTTTCTCCTTTTGAATTATTTTATGGAAGACAACCCTGAGGTCTATTGGATATGTTAAAAGAAGGCTGGGAAGAAGAGGTCTTTCCCTCCTCAAATAGTTTAGAATACATTGCACAGTTACACGATAGATTGGCTAAAATTAGACCCGCTTCAAAAGAACATTTAGAAAAAGCTCAAGCAGCGCAGGCACAATATTATAATAGAAACACCACCCTCCAGGAGTTCCACTTTCAATTCCAAATTATTGCCCCTTTGCAAGGCCCATACGAAGTTAAGGAAAGAAAAGGTCTTGTTGAGTATTTGGTTAAGCAACCAAATAGTCAACCAAGTGAACGTGTTTATCATATCAATTTACTGAAACAGTGGAAGGATAGGAATATTGAGCCCTTTTTGTTTAAAATATACACCTTAACTTCAGATCTGATTTGACTTGGCAACAACAACAAGTGCTAGAATCAGCCATCCTGTCTATTCTGGAAGTGGTTAGCGAGCATCCAGGTCGCACTGCTCTGACTGAACACAATATAGCTACTGACCCGGGAGTGATTGTCAGAGAAGGCCCATAAAGGCTTCCTGAGGCAAATAAGGTGGAAGTGGAGTTGGAAATAAGACCTATGCTGGAACTTGGATTAATTGAAGAAGGTCATAGTCCCTGGTCCAGTCCTATTGTCTTAGTCCCAAATCCTGATGGGTCCTGGAAGGTTCTGTAATGACTTCCGATGACTTAATCAGGTCTCCAAATTTGATGCATATTTGATGCCGCGAGTTGATGATCTCAAGCGGCTAGTAATGCTCAATTCCTAACTACACCAGACATGACATGAACACATGGCAAATTCCCTTAACGAAGTCTGCAAAAGAAAAAAACACTTTTAGTACTGCTAATGGGCGCTGACAGTGTACAGACCTTCCATTTGGATTACAAAGTGCACCAGCGACCTTCCAACATCTGGTAGATACACTGTTACAGCCCCATAATTCCTATAATGCCACCTACTTGGATCCATCCATTCATCCATTATCCAACCCGCTATATCCTAACTACAGGGTCACAGCGGTCTGCTGGAGCCAATCCCAGCCAACACAGGGCGCAAGGCAGGAAACAAACCTCCACAAGGCACACACACAACCCACACACCAAGCACACACTAGGGACAATTTTTGAATTGCCAGTGCACCTAACCTGCATGTCTTTGGACTGTGGGAGGAAACTAGACTAACCGGAGGAAACCCATGCAGACACAGGGAGAACATGCAAACTCGCCGCAGAGTGGCAAAGCAGCAGCGCTACCTACTGCGCCACCGTGCCGCCCTCGCCTACTTGGATGACGTAGCCATTTAGTCCTGCACCTGGAATTAACATATACTGCAGAATAAGGCTGTTCTTACTACCCTAGTGCGAGCTGGTCTTCGTATTAATACAAGGAAATGTTTTTTTGGATTGAAAGAGGCTAAATATTTAGGCTACCTAGTGAGAGGGGGAATAGTTAAACCACAGTGCTCCAAAACTTATGCTATTCTTAATTGGCCCTGTCCGGCAAAGTTCAAGATTTCTTAGGTTTAGCAGGTTACTACTGCTGGCTTGTTCCCTGTTTTTCTGAGATGGCTATGCCCTTAAATGACTTGACAAAGGAAAGGGCACCGGTAAAAGTGTTTTTTTACGATAGAACTGAATCTGCATTTATTGACTTAAAGATGGTCCTGTCAGAACCCATATTGAAAACACCTAACTTCTCTTTTCCTTTTATTCTCCAGACCAATGCATCGGACACAGGACTTGAAGCCGTGTTGAGCCAATGTACTGTATCTATGGCGCTGAACACCCTGTTTTATTCCTCTGCTGGAAGCTGTTAGATTGGGAGAAAAACCACAATACACCTACCCTACTTCCGGTCTGTGAAAATGACCACCATCCCATACAATGACACATTTGTGACATCACTTCTGGTTCCTGCACAATGACATCACTTTTGGCCATTCCCGATGACGTCTCTTCCGTTTTTGTCACTTCTGCCATGCTTTTTCATTTGTCTATGTAAACGCCATTTACCTGAATATCTGTGTTGAATGTGATCAGGTTTTTGATTTATTGTGACAGTTTTTTCATCTTTGCCCTTCGGACAATATACAGGGTCATTCCCCAACTCTTTTTAAATGTATTTGTGGTTAATTCTTCCACAATATGCATTTAATTAACATTATCATTTTTGGTGGTCCGTACTAACCCCTACTTTCTCTGCTGTTCTTTTTCTGTTTTTCTGTGGTCACATTCTGCGCCACCACCATCCAGTCAAAGCACCGTGTTGTCCCTACATTGATGACTTGAAGGCCAGAGGTCCCCTTGATCATCATCATCTAATTCTTCCATGTGGACCCTGAAAACCATGAGGACTGATTGAGATCATGTCAGTTGGAATGCCTAGAGGGAGCTGGGCAGTCTCGTGGCCTGAAGCCCCTGCAGATTTTATTTTTTTCTTCAGCCATCTGGAGTTTTCTTTTTGTTTTTTATGTCCTCCCTGGCCATCTGACCTTAATTTTATGTTAATTAGTATTGCCTAATTTAATTTAATTTCTGTATTTTGTGCAAAGCACTTTGAGCTACATCTTTTGTATGAAAATGTGCTATATAAATAAATGTTGTTGTTGTAGTAGGACTGACTGATGCAGTCCTACTAATGCAGTCCTGGTTGTTCAAATCATTTTTTATGTAGCTTTCCTGTTAACTAAAAATGCTGATGCAAGAATTATTACATGTACTAGAAAGTATGACTACATATCTCATGTCCTCAAGTATTAACACAGTATTCCACTTAAGCTTAGAGCTGATTACTTACAAAGTGCACATCAAGGCTCTGGCACCTACTAAAGATAGCATGGATTGCTAAAATAACAGAAGGACGTTGAGCTTTTAGCTACAGGGCCCAGAGGCTATGGAATGATTTTCTTACTTGCACAGGGTGGTGCAGGGAAATGGGAAAGTTTGGAACTAGGTATTGGCAACCCTGAAAGCCTTTAATACTGTAAAAATGCTGATAGTGTGACTGCTGCACAAAGGGAATTTTGGCGTCATTACCAGTTAGGACATCATGATCGTGTTCCATCTGCTAATGCGATTACAACATGGGTGCATAATTTCAAAGAAACAGGTTCAGCTTTAAAAAAGAAGTCCTCAGGTGGAGCCACTTCACATATTGCTCAACAATCGATGCCAGCTATTCGATGATTGTTTGGAAGGCATACCATGTCTCACAACAATGACATTCCATGGCCTCCTAGATCCCCATATCTCGCTTTTTGTGATTTTTTTCTGTGAGGATATCTTAAAAGTATATCGCACACGTCCTGCAACCATTGCTGAACTAAAAGGAGGACTGGCATTCCTCTTGACATGTTACATCAAGCAATGTAGAATTTCCACAACAGGCTGTCAGAATTTGCACAGAGAAATGGACGACACCTTCATGATGTTTTCTTCAAAACATAAAATGAATATTAATAACCATCATTAATTGTGTATCCTCTACAATAACTTTCATCATTAAATTTATTTTGTAATGTGTTTATTCGTGCATTGAATGTCAATTGAAAATTTCCCATTTCCCTGCACCACCCTGTATAAGAGATGCCCCTTCAGTCTCATCTTTTAAACCCAGGCTGAAAACTCACTGTTTTAGTCTAGCATAATCTAATTAGTGCTACTGATCAGCTGTACATATTATATCTCCTTTTCTTGCTCATTTGTATAAAAAATGTAAGTAATAAATTAATTGTGAACTGTTACTAACACTTGTCTATTCTGTTCTTTGGCGTCCTGCTTTGGCAGTTGAGATACTTGGAACCTTGCAGTGGATGGTGGAAAGATTCTGTTTTCATATTAGTCAGCCTAGAATAGACTTTGTTGTTGAATGACCATATCCTTATATGTATACATTTTGTAATTAATGATTAGTACATTTTGTAACTGTTTTCACCTGAGAACTTAACTTAACTGAGCTTGCACTCATTGAAAAGTGCTATACAAAAATAAACTGGCATGAATTGAGTAGAGTGAGTACTTTTGAATACATTATTCACTAGCACAACTGAAATAATGTTGAAACCTTGCAGTGAAGTTCTTGCAGTTATAAGGTTCTTGGTGAGTTCTTCACATGGATATCTGTGGGGAAAGTAAGATAAGATACTCTTGAGCATCTTTAGTTCTGTTGCAAATTTTACACGCAACAAGAAATGTTTTAGGTATTGGTAAATATTATTTCTTGGCTGGCCTTATGGCTTTGGACATTATAAATGCATGGAATGGTGGTGCCTGCATTTGAAAAGTCTAGCTTAGCAGACCCTGTCTCACATTGCATTCAGCACTTTAGTAATTTTAATCCTGTAACTGAGCAAGAAGTCTTAACTTTAATTTCTAAAATAAAGCCCACTATTTGTTCCCTAGATCCAGTGCCAACAAAACTAGTAAAAAGTGCCATGGATGTTCTTGCAGCGCCTATTCTAAACATTAGCAATAGTTCATTATTGCATAGCACAGTACCTGATGCACTAAAAGTGTCAGTCATTAAACCATTACTTAAAAAGTCAGACCTAGACTCACACATACTAAATAATTATAGGCCTATTTCAAATTTACCCTTTCTCTCTAAAATACTAAAAAAAGTAGTCACCACCTAACGCATTACAATTTATTTGAGAAATTCCAGTCTGGTTTCCGCACTGGTCATAGTAAAGAAACGGCACTAACACGGGTTGTAAACGGCATTCTGATATCCTCTGATGAAGGAAACTCCACTGTAATTATGTTGTTAGACATAAGTGCAGCATTTGACACCATTGACCATTCTATTTTACTGCACAGGTTAGAAAATGATGTTGGGCTTACAGGCACCGTGCTTGCTTGGTTTAGTTCTTATTTATCAAAATGATTCCAATATGTCCAGAAATGTGCTGACAGTACTCCATCATTATACACAGAAGTTCAATATGGTGTCCCGCAGGGCTCGATACTGGGACCTTTACTGTTTTCACTTTACATGCTTCCAATGGGATCTATCATTAGGAAACATAATGTTAATTTTCACTCGTATGCAGATGACACCCAGTTATACCTTTCATTTAGATCAAATTAAGTTTCTCCAATGTTTTCTTTAATTAGTTGTGTTAGTGAATTAAAGGAGTGGATGGATGAGAACTACTTGTCTTTAAATACAGATAAAACGTAGATGTTAATTGTTGGAGGGAATGATGTTTTTTTTGTATCATTTAACTGAGTTGGAATCCCCATTAATTTCACTAATTCACCTGAAATCTCGAAGTTATCTTTGACTCTAGTATGTCATTTAAAGCGCATATTACAAAGTTGTTCAAATCATGTTTCTTCCATCTTAAAACTCTTAAAACAGGATTCTGAGAAATTAATTCATGCATTTATTTCTAGTAGGATTGACTACTGCAATGCGGTGTTCACTGGATGTTCAAACTGTTCTCCAGTTAATCCAAAATGCTGCTGCAAGAATTATTACAAGAAGAAGAATATACAAACACATAACTCCAGTTCTTAAATTCTTACACTTGCTCCCGATTAAGTTTAGGGCAAATTTCAAAATCTGCTAACATATAAAGCATTAAATGGCCAAGGTCCGGCTTACTTGTCTGAACTTATCATGACTTACAAAGCAGAGCGCACATTAAGATCTTGAGATGCTTGGTCTACTTAGGATTCCAATGATTAATAAAATAACAGTGGGAGGTCAAGCTTTTAGTTACAGGGCCCCTAAATTGTGGTATGGTCTGCCTGCTACTATAAGAGATGCCCCTTCGGTCTCAGCTTTTAAATCCCAGCTGAAGACTCACTACTTCAGTTTAGCATATCCTGACTAGAGCTGCTGATTAACTGTACAGACTGCATCTCTGTTGTTAGTCGTTAGCACTAAAACATAAGTAACATGATAGTTATAACTGGATACTAACCCTCACCTATTCTGCTTCTCTTCTCGGTATTCAAATGTGGCACTCGGTGCCACGGCCCACCTGCCAAGTTGTTTTGCCTGCCTAAGGTAAAGTCATCCATGATGGAGGATCGCAGGAATCATGGGAAAGAGGGGTCCTTTCATTGGATTGGCTGACCCAGCACTGTTTCAGCCGTGGAATGGCCAAATGGGGGAGGCAGTTTGATGGATGAGGTCTCCAGGACTCTAAACAAATCCAAATCATATTATGTGATATCATCTACTGTTAAATTCTCCTATGTACATCTAAAGTTTTTATTTGTATACTGTATTGAGGATTTGTTCTGTTCTGTGTATTGTATTGTATTGTATTGACCCCCTTCTTTTTGACACCCGCTGCACACCCAACTTAACTGTAAAGGGGTCTCTTTTTTAACTGCCTTTCCCAAGGTTTCTTCCATTTTTTCCCTACTGGGGTTTTTTTTAGGAGTTTTTCCTTGTCTTCTTAGAGAGTTAAGGCTGGGGGATTGTCAGGAGGCAGGGCCTGTTAAAGCCCATTACGGCACTCCTTGTGTGATTTTGGGCTATACAAAAATAAATTGTATTGTATTGTATTGTAGAATCAAAAAAATGTGGTACAAAAATGTCAAAAAAAAACATTTACAAAAATGTATGGAATCCCCAAATGAAAATAAAACCAAAAGAAACATGCAAACGTGGACCTATCATGTTTTAAAACCCCAGTGAAATAACTTTATAAGTATTTAGTTGCTGACGCCATTAAGTATAGCCATTTTTAAAGTTAGTTAGTATAATGCCACTCATTGCTGAGAAAGGTATGCTTGGTGTATGTGGCATTACAGGTGTATTCATATGGATCTACAAGGTAAACCAATTGCTCTGTAATTGTCTGGACTTTATTTCAAAGAGGTTTCATTTTTATTTAGCTTGTTTCATTAGTTTTGCTGGCAGTTAGTTTAATCCTTCTATATAAAAGCGGCCAGGATTGTCCTTCTGTCCCGTGAGTGCTACGCAGGCGCGGAGTTTTACACACGCCCTGTCCATTTTGCAATGCATGATGGGATTTGTAGTTTCGTTTTTCCAGGTAAAAGATGATTTTCTACTCCAGACTGTGCGATATCTTCTTCTTCTTTCTTACTATATAAAAGCGGTCGGGATTGTCCTTCGGGATTGTCCCGTGAGTGGAAAGTGTAGCGGTATTCCACTTATCACAGACTTACTACTTGCAGCTTGCGGTACGAAGCGACATGATGTGAGCAGAGTTTTGGTGCTCCCATTGTTCCCTTGCTTTTATGCGTGATGCGCTGGAAAAACAGACAAAATTATGTCTCTGGAAATAATTAATGTTGATGGAGTACAAATGCCTCACCGCGTAGTAAATATCAGGGGGTTCAAAAGGGCGACCTCAATATAGAAAAAAAGTTTAAATTTCATAACAAAAATAACAGAAACTATGAGTATTAAAGTAATACCGCTCAAATGCAATATAACCAAATTAATGAGTTTGTATAAAATATCAAATTGATCTACATATTGAATTGCCTTAAGAAGTGGTCAACTTAAAAGTCGGTCACCTTAAAAGTTGGGTCAGCCTAGTACAAATTAAACCTTGATCAACATTTTAATAAAAGATGAAAACAACTGCCTTTTTCCCTTCATTAAACTGCACTCCATTTGCCCTTAACCAAACCTCCTACTCACAGATGATATGAGAAATTAGTTATAAAATACCTGCTTGACTAAAAAAACTAGTAAACCTCAATGTTATGATTGTGCCTTTTGCCCTTCTGAGATTCTGAGATTGTTTACCTCAGTTTCTGAGTCATTTATTGACCTTTTAAATTTCAGACCTCTGCACTTTTAAGAATATGAGAACATAAGAAAACTTTTTATGAGAACATAGCTTTTAAGTCCCTCTTCATTTAGCTGTTGCCACATACATAATATTTGTAGTTTCTTAAAATAATACTACATACAGCATCACTTGGTAATCTATCACATGTATTTAACTTTTTCTGTTTAAAGAAACTTTCTTGTTTTATAATATTGTTCCAGTTTTTTTGTTCTGGATTTTGCTGGGTTTTTGACTGTCCTGTGTACCAGAAAGTCTGCCCTCCTTTTTGATTCAGCCTGCTACCTTCTTGATCATCTCCTGGCTTTCAGCATCTAATTCCTGGCTTCCATTCATAGCATATTAGTACTCTGCCACTTTGCTGCAGGGATGACTCTCTTCACGACAAGGCAAAGTTATGAGCTATCAGCATGTCTCAAAAGGGTGTTTAGCCTGCACAATTGTAACATCTCTATAATGTA
The DNA here is from genome assembly GCF_016835505.1 of Polypterus senegalus. Classification (NCBI taxonomy): domain Eukaryota; kingdom Metazoa; phylum Chordata; class Cladistia; order Polypteriformes; family Polypteridae; genus Polypterus; species Polypterus senegalus. Next base: position 37,852,052 of record NC_053165.1, read on the forward strand.
CTCCATTACTGTATGTACTGAACAAGCCCATCACTAGATGGAATCTGTTTGACTCCTAGAACTGGTGAAAACACAATGCATCAACTTGTTTTCCAACTTCTTAATACCATATGTTGTTCTGATCTATGATCACAGCAGCAACATAGTATCATCACACACTTTTATAATGCAAACAATCTGAAACATTAACAAGTGAAAGACAGACAGTTTGTTTTTATATACAATTGTTAGGAAAGAACAGATTTGTTCTTCTCTGCAGTTTTGGTTTTAACTGGAAGAAGAGCTGAATACCTTATGCAAATGAAAATGGCTACCATCCTGTCCCTGGCCCTCTGATGCTTCATGCTCCCTGTTGTACAATTTAGCAGCAACTTGCCTTTTCAAGCAATGAAGCTATATGTTGCTACAATAAAAAGCATCAATTTGGTGGCCATTGGGGAGCTAATATTGAGTACCTTAAATGGAGAAGACGTGTGCTGTCTTGTTTTGTCTGTGAGGGGAAGCAGTCAGTCCCTTGGTCCATCACAGCCTACAGGAACAGATAGGTGGCAATTGGCAACCCTAAGACAACATCCAGCTGTCCAGAGCAAATAAATAGATGCTTTACAAGTGAAAATCAGAAAAACAGATACAGAGAAAGCAACATACAGTATGTGAAGCCTCCTCCCTTCGTACAAATTACATAGTGTTGTAGCCCATACCATTTAACAGTGCCATGATTGTCATAATAAACACTTTTCAAATTAATGAATGAAATCAGATAAGAAGTAAGCAAGGAAGCTTGATTGTATAGAGCACCTTTCTGAGGTGAGGACCAGGCCAAGCACAGCATAAAGATACAATTTCATATGAACAGTTCAACAATTAATTAATGACCACATACTGTTGGCTTCCGTGCATTTTAATCAGTCTGTACTTTGTTTTCTCTGTGTTGTAACAAATCTTTGTCTTTATGTGTACTAATTCTGTAGTTTGCAATTTTTTTAATTTATACTTCAATTTTATACTGGCACTTATACATGGAACTTACCTGGGAACTTGTTACAGGGCTCTAGTGCATGCACTCAGAAAATGGGTGCTACACATGAATAAGCTGAAGTCAATTGGATACAGAAGGGGAGGTCTGTGTTTTTTCCTATTGGAACACAAACAAGCCAATGGGGTTTATTTCGGCCATTATCAAGTAGAATGGGGGACCACTGCAACCATGATCACTGTCCTGCTACAGCCTCTTTAAACAGTAACAGATGTTGAGACAATGCATGTCTTCCGTCACCTAGTTTGTGTGGAGGAGCTAGGTGTTGGGTCACTGTTTGCCTTTAATTTCCCCCTTAATTTGTTCATCATACTGTATTTATAACCCTGTCAGATGTACAACAGGTACAGGTAAAAAAGCTTTAAACTTCACCCCTCAACACCATGTTAATTTCATGGCTTTCTCATATTGAAAGATTTCATACACCTGGATCAAGATCCCCACCCACCTTTTCTCCAAATCAAGGTCACTAATTTTTGAACAAATGTAGCTACTGTCTGCATCCCAGGCTACCCATATAACTACATTTTATACACAGTCTCCTGTCAAGGCTTCCACCTACCACTCTTCACTATTATTTCTGGTGACTGGATGTGCATGGGGCAGGATCATGAATCTAGAAGTCCCTGATCTCTAATCTCTATATAAATAGCAGTCATATTTTAGTAGTTAAAGAATAGTCAAAGTGGAGATGATGAGTATTAGGAACTTCAAAGTTGAGCTAAAATGTATAGACAGTGAAATATTGGATGCATTAAACTTGAACGTTACTGAAGTTTATATGTGTGGAAATGTTGATAATCTCCCAAAAGTAACAAAGACTACTAAGGAGGGACTTAGTAAACTGGAAGTTGCAGAGAGAAAAATATTGTTAGGTTTAAATAGGCTAAAATCTAACAAATCACCAGGACCAAATATCATTTATCCTTGAGTGCTTAAGAAAGTTAGTGAATAGACACTTTACAGTGCATCTGGAAAATATTCACAGTGCATCACTTTTTCCACATTTTGTTATGTTACAGCCTTAATCCAAAATGGATTAAATTAATTTTTTTCCTCAGAATTCTACACACAACACCCCATAATGACAATGTGAAAAAAGTTTACTTGAGGTTTTGCAAATTTATTAAAAATAAAAAAACTGAGAAATCACATGTACTTAAGTATTCACAGCCTTTGCTCAATACTTTGTCAATGCACCTTTGACAGCAATTACAGCCTCAAGTCTTTTTGAATATGATGCCACAAGCTTGGCACACCTATCCTTGGCCAGTTTCGCCCATTCCTCTTTGCAGCACCTCTCAAGCTCCATCAGGTTGGATGGGAAGCATCGGTGCACAGCCATTTTAAGATCTCTCCAGAGATGTTCAATCGGATTCAAGTCTGGGCTCTGGCTGGGCCAATCAAGGACATTCACAGAGTTGTCCTGAAGCCACTCCTTTGATATCTTGGCTGTGTGCTTAGGGTCGTTGTCCTGCTGAAAGATGAACCGTCGCCCCAGTCTGAGGTCAAGAGCGCTCTGGAGCAGGTTTTCATCCAGGATGTCTCTGTACATTTGTGGAGTCATCTTTCCCTTTATCCTGACTAGTCTCCCAATTCCAGCCGCTGAAAAACATCCCCACCACCATGCTTCACTGTAGGGATGGTATTGCCCTGGTGATGAGCGGTGCCTGGTTTCCTCCAAACATGACGCTTGGCATTCACACCAAAGAGTTCAATCTTTGTCTCATCAGACCAGAGAATTTTGTTTCTCATGGTCTGAGAGTCCTTCAGGTGCCTTTTGGGAACTCCAGGTGGGCTGCCATGTGCCTTTTACTAAGTAGTGGCTTCCGTCTTTCCACTCTACCATACAGGCCTGGTTGGTGGATTGCTGCAGAGATGGTTGTCCTTCTGGAAGGTTCTGCTCTCTCCACAGAGGACCTCTGGAGCTCTGACAGAGTGACAATCAGGTTCTTGATCACCTCCCTGACTAAGGCCCTTCTCCCCCGATCCCTCAGTTTAGATGGTCAGCTCTAGGAAGAGTCTTGGTTGTTTCAAACTTCTTCCACTTAAGGATGATGGAGGCCACTGTGCTCATTGGGACCTTCAGAGCAGCAGAAATTTTTCTGTAACCTTCACCAGATTTGTGCCTCAAGACAATCCTGTTTCGGAGGTCTGCAGACAATTCCTTTGACTTCATGCTTGGTTTGTGCTCTGACATGAACTGTCAGCTGTGGGACCTTATATAGACAGGCGTGTGCCTTTCCAAATCATATCCAATCAACTGAATTTACCACAGGTGGACTCCAATGAAGCTGCAGAAACATCTCAAGGATGATCAGGGGAAACAGGATGCACCTGAGCTCAATTTGGAGCTTCATGGCAAAGGCAGTGAATACTTTTGTACATGTGCTTTCTCAATTTTTTATTTTTCATAAATTTGCAAAAATCTCAAGTAAACTTTTTTCACGTTGTCATTATGGGGTGTTGTGTGTAGAATTCTGAGGAAAAAAATGAATTTAATTCATTTTGGAATAAGGCTGTAACATAACAAAATGCGGAAAAAGTGATGCGCTGTGAATACTTTGCATATAACTGTAGCATATAATTTTACAAATTAGAGCACACTGGGAGAATTCCTAAAAACTGGAGGCTAGAAAAATGCTATCCTGTTGTGTAAAAAGGGTTATTGGGCTGAGCCAAGTAACCATAGGCCAGAATGCTTACTGTGCATCACAGGTAAATTAATGGAAGGAATTATTAAGGAAAAGATCAAGCAGCACATGCCTAGAACTAAAGTATATAATCAGAGAGGTGCATATGACATTTTTTAAACTTGATTTTCAGAAAACTTTTGATAAGGTACCACAAGAAAGGTTACTGAATAAACTAAAAGAAGTGTGAATTTAGAGCACAGCCTGTAGGTGGTTGAAGAATTGTCTTAAATACAGGAAGGAAAAGGTAATGGTGAGTGGAACATTTTTAGAATTAGGTGATGCTATAAGGTAATGAAGGTGTACCTCAGGGATTATTGCTGGGGCTGTTGTTCTTTTCAATATACATAAACAATCTGGACAAGAATATAATCAGATAGCTGGTTAAGTATGCTGTTGACACCATACTAGGTAGAATTAGAGACAATGTAGAATTAGCTAAACCATTAAAGAGGAATTTGAATAGCATACAGACTTGGGCATATTTGTGACAGATGGAATTTAATGTAAGTAAATGCAAAGTATTACATGCAGGAGGTAAAAAATGTTAGGTTTGAATATGTAATGGGGACTTTGTAACCTGACAGTACATCTTATGAGAAGGACCTAATAGTCATAATGGACTAATTATTAGTTATGTCCAGACTGTGTACAGAAGTAGTCGAGAAACCTAACAGGATGTTATATATCACGATGTGTGGAGTACAAGTCAAGGGAAGTTATGCTTAAATTATATAACGCACAAGTGACATTTCACCTAGAGTACTGTGTTCAGTTTTGCTCTCCATATAACAAAAAACAAATGGCAGTGCTAGAGAAAGTCCAGAGTATAGTGACTAGGCTGATGTCAAGCTATGAGTAGAGATTGATGGAGTTGAAACTTTTGGTTTAAGTAAATGGAGATTAAGAGGGGTCATGATGCAAATGTTTAAAATTATAAAAGGAATTAGCTCAGTACATTAGAACACTCTAGACGAGAACAGGCCGTTTAGCCCAACAAAGCTCGCCAGTCCTGTCCACTTATTTCTTCCAAGAAAACATCAAGTCGAGTTTTGAAAGTCCCTAACGTCTTACAGTACTGTCTACCACACTACTTGTTAGCGTATTACCAGTATCTATCGTTCTTTGTGTAAAGAAAAACTAAAAATTTAACCTTAACAAGTTTTCAACTGTGTCCCTGTGTTGTTTATGAACTCATTTTAAAATAACAGTCTTGATCCACTGTACTAATTCCCTTCATAATTTTAAACACTTCAATCATGTCACCTATTAATCATCTTTTGCTTAAACTGTAAAGGCTCAGCTCTTTTAATCTTTCCTCATAATTCAACCCCTATAGTCCTGGAATCAGTCTAGTCGCTCTTCTCTGAACCTTTTCTAGTGCTGCTATGTACTTTATGTAGTAGATCCATTAGATGCAACTTGTTACTTTAAAATAAACTCTGCATCAAGAGCATGAAGACTTGGATGAAAACCAGTTATGGGCAGATTTTGCACAAACATTAGAAAGTTTTTCTTTGAGCAAAGATCCATAGACACATGGACTAAATTACCAATTGGTGTGGTGGAGAGCAGGGGCCTCATATATAAACAGTTTGTACACATCAAAATGTTGCATATGCCTGATTCCATGCTGACGTTGATATGTATAAAAACTAAAGTTGGCTAATCCCGTGCACATTTTCATGGCAGCCTCAAACTACATGTACGCACATTTCTGCTCCATTTTCTAAACAGGCGGCACCCAGCATCAAAGCAGTGGTACTGATTCTGTGTGGTTTCCCTTTCTTTTTTATATTCGCATCCATGACACAAGCTTTATCAAATACACTGAAATTAATTGCATATCATTTACAAATTTAAAACACTTGATTGTAATCAATCTATAACAATATAATGGTGCACAGAATGGCCAAAGTATTCCAACAAATGTGGTTTTTAGTACTGTTAGAATACATTAGTAATGGAAGAATTAGAACAGAGTGTGTATTTAAAGGTCATACTGATTTTTTTATCCCATGATCATGACTGGCTTCTAAGTCAATTTAGATTTCAAAGAGTTATCATCTTGGAGCTGTGCGCTAAAGTGGGTCTGAATTTACAAAGGTAGACATTGAGGAATTGTACTCCACCTGTTCCTTAGCCAGATTTGTCCACCCTCTGGTTTTTAGACACAGGACCTTTTCAACATGAACTAGCTGACTGATCAGATATTTCTCAGTCATCACTGAGTTGCTCTGTGCCAGCTGTATGGGATGGTATTATCTGCTTGTCATCCAGATATATAAGATTTCCTTACACTGTGCTTGACTTGGCAAACATCAAAACAGAATTCGTAGCAACGTCCAGTTTTCCAAGTGTAATTGGAGTAATCGACTGCATGCACCTTGCTATAAAGGCGCCTTCAAAAAATTAATTTTTTTATGTTAATAGAAATCATTTCAACTCTGTTAATGTGAAAATGATCTGTGATGTGAAAATGCATCTTATTTTTTGATTTTATTATTTTTTGATTTTATTGATTTTAAATCAAATAAAAATCAAATAACATTCCATACAAATAAATAAAGTTTTACAAAACTAGGTTTGAAACAAATCAACCCCCACCATTGAAAATGCATGTGATTAATGTTGTGGTGAGATACATAAGTGTCTTGCCAATAACTGCAGCAGCTCACTGCTCAAACAATGTGAGCCCTGGAATTCTGCTACCTCCTCCAGTGGTGCTGACACTCAGATGGTGGACTTGCCTTGTCATGTCGACTTTGATATCTGATCACTTATTTTTTATTTTAGGCACTATGCAACTTTCTGAACTTGAACTTTTGAATGCCTTGTCAAGGAGTGCCACTCTATCAATTTCCTTTTGTTGCTTATACCACTGCTCAAACCACCAAATAGTACATATTTCCTTGCCTCCACATCACTAGACCTCCATTTTGCATTCGCTGAAATTCTTCTTTTTTAAACCTGCTTTTGCCATTGTCTTTTAACTAAACACTGAACGGAAGGGGTTATTTATATTGATTTGCATATTTAAATAGGCAAAATTCTGGGAAACGTTGCGGTGGAGCTGTAGGATCATGCTTGTGCATTAAAGTTCATGCTGATTGGTATTTATAATGGGAAAGTGAGCAGAACTTTGCTTACGCATAGTTTTATGCATGTGAATATTTTTGTGTGTACACACGTTTTTAGTTTTGTTCATGCTCCATGTTTTAGAGTGCACTCTACGCAAGGAGTTATACATGAGGCCCCAAGTTTTGGAGACTCGATGTTAAAGTCAGTCTAGATGAATAGAGGGACAGGCATTTTTGGCTGAATAGCCTGTTCTCATCACAATTTTTCAGCGCTCAAATCTAACAACATAATTGTTTTTGGAGTTTCCTTCATCAGAGAATATCAGAATGTCATTTACTACATGGGTTAGTGCTGTTTCTGATTCTATCATCAAACCATCTGCATTCCAACTTACATTAACAAAGCAAAACTTACATTATCAAAGCACTCAGACTCTAACTGAATAACTGTCAGTCAGCCATCATCATCAACACCTATGCACCAACACTGTTTACTGATCAGAACTTTATCCATCACTTTTGCTCCGATTTAGACATACAATTAATGACCTGAAATGACCTGCGTTTGTGGCATGGGGAATTGACTCCTTAACCATTTAAGGTCACTGATATAACTTTGATGGGTGCCTTTCAAGTGAGAACTAATAATTTAAAGCCCAACAACTTTAGCCACTATGTCTCATATGTATGAAGTACACATTTGATGATTAACTCCATATACAGATTAGAATCAATATTAAGCAGAAACAACTAAAGCAAATAAAAAAAATTTTGAAGTTAAGAAAAATGTTTCTGAGTTAATACATATTTAAAGTTTTTTCCTGCATTAACCATAGCTGAAGCTGATACTGTTTTTAACCTCTTTAGCGTTATGTATAATCCCAGAAAAATAAGCCAAAAACTTTTTTTCATTATGTGCAATAGAAACATGTAAATACCAAAACTACAAAATAAATACATTAGGAAAGGTAGGCAGTTTCAGTACATCCTTCATTTGATAAATTTTAACACAGTCACCACTGCACAACTTAATGTTGCAATTGGGACAGTAAAAGCATGTTTCTTTGCACACTTTCTTGCTTGACTTATCACATTTTGAACAGCAAATAACACAGTTTGTGTATGATTCTGTTTCTTTGCAGTTGGTGAGCAGTAATTGATAAAATGATGATTCAGAAATTGTTCTGAGATGACCCACCATTCTAGGCTAGATCAACAGCTGGTGATTCTTCAGAATCCTTTCCACCACCTTACATGTGAAGTCTGCGTGACATATAGCTTTGTCAGCATTCTTTTTGTATAGGACAAATGTGTTCCATAGCCACTGTGTGAGCAGATTTGCTGAAAGAGTTTCTTGTAATACTTCTTTTGCTTACGCATGACATGGTGGAATGTCAATGTCTGATCTGCATGATCTATGATGCCTATTGTGTTGTTATCGGCTACCACAGTGCAAGGCTTAGTGACTTCCATATCTCCCCTGAAATAAAGAGGGATAGTTGAGACATTATAAACAGTGCTTTGGAGGTAGATGTCTTTCTTATCTCTCTACTTGATGACAATCATTTTGCCTTTTTGCTATGCAGCTACTGCACCATTTTGAAGCTTCACATGATCAAACTCACCAGGCATGTCACAGCGGTTCAGTTGTTCATTGCTGTATTCATCAGACTTCCTTTGCAGCAATATTTCAAGCAGTTGATGTGTGGTATAGAAATTTTCCATTGTGATACAGTAACTTTGATAAGCAAAAGGTCTGTGAGAGCACAGCTGATGTAATGATGCTTTACTTGCTATCCCACTTGGTCCCTATACTGTTATCAGCTATTGAATTCCAGATATACACTTGCTTTACACAGGATGTGGAACATGACACCAAATCATGTCCATCTGGGTGCAATGTAATATATTCACAACAGCCTTTCCTTGTAACACATGAGACAATTATCAATGCTTGTGTCATGATCAGGAACATACACCTTCTGCATATTTTGATGATTGTCTGATTCACTTTTCACAGTTTGCACAGTTTCAGTGCTGGGTGATTGGCATCTTCATCATCTTCATTATCACTGAAGTGTAGGTATTTCATAATGAGTCAGCAGTAACACCTTGCCAATACTGAAGATAAACATCACTGAAACTTGGTAGGTTGGAATCTGCTGAACAGGAGACAGTGTTTCACTGTTCATGTCAATGCCTGATGACCAATTCATTTCATCAACATTATCGCTCGATTCAAGCAGTGGTTCAGTTTAATTTGTTCTGAAACAAACTTGACAGGTTTTTGTTTACATGTCAGTGTTATTTATGAGTTACTATAAAGTGTCAGAATGCATAGAAAAAGTCATGATTTTTTGCAGCATGATGTTATTTCATCCACTGGATGGAAGCAGAATATTGTCTCAACACTATATATCATATAATTATACATCAACAGAAGGCTGACTCTGGCTTAACCATAATAAAACAGAATTCCGAGCCTTAGACATGCTCAGGATTAATGCCAAGGGGATTTATAATCATGTAACTAGTTAGCTGAACTGAAGATCATGCTTAATAAAATAGATCAGAACACTGACCAAGATGATGTTAATCTGAATGAGAGGTTCAAAGAAATGCAGAACTGAACATATATGATAAGTAATATGTTAAATATTTAATGAATAGTGTAGAATATAAAGTACACCTTACGAAAATCTTAGTGAATTCTTCACTGTTTACAACTTGACCATTTGTGCAAATGATTTAAAAAAGCTAATAGGAGATCAGGTTATACAAAAATAAAATGTAAAATAACAGCCAAGTGAGTTTATACTTAATTAAACTACTTGATTTATATAGTAGGCTGCATCTGAAATTGTGGGCATGGTTGTGTTCTTCATATTGCAAAAACAACATTATAGTGCTAGGAAAAATCAAATCAAAACTGATTTGACTGAACCCTGTAGCTGAAGGTATGACAAACTTCTGAAGCTGTTGAATCTTTCCAGTTTCAGAAAACAGAGGCTAAATAGTCATATAACAAAAGTACAGTTAGCAAAATCTGGTTAAAATGAAAACAGTGTTTAAAGTTTATGTCAGCTGTTTAAAACAGACCCCACAACATTATTTATCAGAATAAATTTGCGTATTGATCTTGCCTGAAGAAAGGGCCTGAGTTGCCTCGAAAGCTTGCATATTGTAATCTTTTTAGTTAGCCAATAAAAGGTGTCATTTTGCTTGACTTCTCACTATATTCATAATGGATAACACAGTACAACACCCTAGTACTTATTGGAAGAGAAACATGCGGAATCAGTTAATTAGTAGTGTTCTTGAAAGTAACTCACTCAGGTCTATCAGAAATTAACTAAAATTACTTGACAGAGCATAGGTAATAACTGATGAGCTATGTATGTCTGACTTTCATGATTATAACAAAATGTTTTCTTACATATATTCAATGTTACCAATGCAGCAAGAGACCTTTCCTATCTGTAACACAAATCTAGGTTTAAATACAACAGATATATACGGATTACATTTTTAAACTTTAAATTCAGTTCTAGTAAATAATATAAATTCTGTCATTTTAGTATTTAGAAACAGAGAGGAGTGTCATCTCTCACCAGCTTCATTTGCTATTACAGTTAAATCCATCACAATTTAGGCATTTTCAATCAAAACTCTGGGAATTTTAAGGGAATGTTTTGAACAGATGATACTGTGCTTTATATTATTGATCTATGCTCATCACTCTCATATGTACTAAAAGTATTGAAGGATTTCAACAAAATCTGTGGGTTCAATAATAAACATGCATGTATAATTTCTCGAGTAGGGGAAATTTTATTGACTACAGCACAGATAAAAATCTAATAATAATAATAAAAATAAAAATTTGATTGATTACACCCTTCACATTCACTCCTGGCACACTAAAAAAGAATCTCCCTACTCAGTTTCTCTAAGAAATTAGCAGGGGCCTCATGCATAACGCCTGTGAATTCATACTAAAATATGGTGTATGGACAAAAGTGGAAATATGCGTATGCATAAAAAAATCCAAAACATCAAAGACGCAAGTGTCACATTCCAAAATGAGAGACAAAAATTACAGGGCAATAATGTCAGAACCAGAAAAAAAAATACTGGGAATGTTAAGAAAGAGCAGTACGAGAAAGGGTTTTGTATCTGTAACTCATATAAGGAAGTAAATTCTAAGATAACCGTTTATCTCCTGCGTTTTTAACCAAAGGTTGTGACCAGTGGTCCTGACTATGGAACAAAACAAAACAGAAATCATAATAAATACAATATGATGGACAAAATAGTCTAAAAAATGTGATAACTTTTTATGGGATAGGAGTTTCCAAAAATAAATGTCATGATCATAATGTGGATTCCTAAAAATCCTGAAAACCAAAGTTTAATTTTGGAAACCTATGTGAAAAAAATGTATAAAAAATAAAAAACAAACCAAAACCATAATACTGACATTATGCATTGACTAGAATTGTACTCTTTGCATACATTGGCGAAGATACAGTAAACAGGAATCATTTTCAATTTCACTGAATGCTGTTATTATATTTGTTGTACCTTAAAAAAAGCACAATGATTTTATAAACAAACGGGAATAGAGGCAAGGTCAAAAAGCAAAGCAAAAATCAGAAACACTAGTGACAAATGCCAAAAAGTGAGACGAAATCCATAGTCAGAGTACTTAAGAGTACTTAAGCAAAGCAACAACATGAGTGTTTTGGGAATCCGTAAACCTAGATACAGAAACCAATTTCAGGGGTATCTTTATCACGTTGCGCTGTGATTGATGTTTCATGACTTCAGGGGACACACTCATAGCAACATGAGCGCTGCACTAACAACAAGAGCTCAAAATAGCACCACCGATAAATAAACAAAATTTCAGTATAAACAGTCCAAATAAATATATACAAAAACAAAAAGGCCAGCAGGAGAAAAACTGAACCAGAACCACGTGAAAATCAAGAATGGGGCCACAACAATTCCCAGAATACATTAACAAATGCTGAGAACCCTGACAATACTAGGCTGGTAAGTTTATTTTGGGGTTCTAAATTAAATGTATATGTTTATAATTTAGAAGGCTATATGATAAGATTATGAATATGTTGTCACCATTACTGCATGCTACCTGTCAGGCTAGCAGGTTAAATGGAGAGTTAGTTTTTTGGACATTTGCACATACTACCTTTCCTTCTCAGAGGAATGTAAAATGCAAAAAAAGAAACCAGAAAGCCTGCTAATTGCTACATGTTTTCTCAAATGACAAACCTGAAACACATATTTTCCATGGAGATAGGCTTCTCGATATCCTGAAATTGTCAAAGCACAATTTCCACCTAAATCATCCACATTTCACTCCCACCAGTCCTGGCGCCTCCCTTTCATTTCTACTCATCCAAAAGTGATAATCCTACTCAAAGCATCTTTGATCACTTGCCATTGTGAGTTGACAGTGTTTAGATGCTCTGCAATCTGAATAATTTATAGTCAGCATATCAGCAGTTAAAATATAGCTGGTATCTATGTTTGTCTCTTAGGTAGTACCTGTCTGATTAAATATGTTATATTAATTTTGTATTTTTGAGACAGCTAGTGCTGCACAGTCAAATTAGATTTGATTTACTTGCAATATTTAGTTGAGTAGTCAAACAAAAACATCTCATATGAAACAACAATGAGAATCGAGTCACTTTCAACTGCAGTTTGAATTTAGCCTTAGCACTAGAATTAACAGAGCCTACGAAAAAACTCGTAGATCCGTCCCACCTTAAAACCTTCGCACTTCTCCGTCAGCATCTTTTGTCCTTTAAATGTGTTGATAAGCAGCAAACAGCAAGCAGCCTGCTATCACATCCCCTACCCCACACAGTTTTCTCAGCTCAAGTCTGTTTACCTGTGTGTCAGTTGCTTAGAGTTGTATAAAGTAAGAAGTCAAGCAAAATGACAACTTTTATAAATAATATATCGTTATTTGGAACACTTGCATTTCATGTGTGTTCCGTGTCTACAACGATCTATGTAAACACATCATTAAAAAAGAAACTTTTTCATGTTTTAGTAATAATTGACAAAATGTAAACATGAAGTGTATAATGTGTGAAGCCTGAATTCCAAATATGAAAGAACCACTTTCACAAAAGGTACCAATATAACAGAACAAATGTGCTTCCATTCAAAAATATAACTGCAGAAAAACAACCCGCGTTAGGGTGCGATATTGACACACAGTTGCTATGACAGCTTTGGTGGCGCAATGGTACCAGCTGTTGACTGGTAATCAAAGCTTCACAGGTTTGATCCTGGATGAGTCCGTTTTAAGAAGTGAGCTGCTCTTATTCTTACTATTTTAGAATAAAAACATACATTTGATTCCAGTCTGTAACAGCCGGTGTAATTTATGATACTTGTAAAGGTTAGTGTTGTTATTTTTTATTCAGGTTTATTCTCTCAGCCGCGTTCACGATCCCAACTCCCTACCACCGAACCCTCACCCCATTTGACACTGCTGTTTTCAAATAAACATGCTATAACAGAGGCAAACTCAAATCATGATGATGGTTCTACTTCGGATCAAAAATGCACTTTTGCTATCGCTGTACTTTGTATATGTACATGGGAAGCTCTGCACTCTACTTGTGACTGAAGGAAGTAAGTAAATAAATAAAGGTAAATGGGTAAATAACATTTGATCTGGCTTTTATGTAAGTAACATATAAATGCTAATGTTTTGGGCACATGCACCATCCCTTGTATGTAAGAGCCAGATTGAACTGGACATTTTCTGATAGGGAAGGATAAAAGCTGACACACAAACGCTGGTGAATCTGCCTTCTTCGTATCTCACCGTCACTTTATTTTTTTTTATTCAGTTTTATTGAGTGTTCCTGCTGCACTGAATAAGCTCACGCCTTCTAGTGCACGATGTCGAAGCAGCACAGAGAAAAAAAAGAAAGAGACAAATATATGGGACATTGCATATAAAATTAATCAGAAAACATCATCGCACTAATGCAATATTATTTGAAAACGAACTGGCGCCCTGCCTGGGATTTGTTCCTGCCTTATGCCATGTGCTGGCTGCGGGTTGGGCAATGACTGACTGACTGACTTTTATGTAGTATATTCTTTTAGTTTGTAATTTTTTTACCTCACAAAGTACTATTCCTACTTTGCATATTTATGGAATAGTTACACTGATTTATGTTACTATGTAAATATAACTTTTACTGTGAATTCTGTACATGCTCACAGAATTGTGTGTTCAGCTGTGGCAGTCTAAGACAGCCCAGGATGATATGTCCAGGTTTTCATTGAGAATGCTATGCCTGTATTTACCCTACTAAATACTATGCTAGTCTGACGGCCACTAAGGATGTTGTGCCTGCTGACAACTCATAGAAGGATAAATCCACATGTGCCATTCTGACACTCACTAAAGATGCTGAAGCATTTTGTATCAGACTGGATGCTGTGCCATGTGCCCTGTCCTGACACATACTGTATATGTTTGTGGCACAGCAGCATGTATAGTTAAAGCTTTATTCACTTGAACTGTCTTGAATCTTTTTTAGGGCTTTCTGCCTGTCAATGTCTTCTGACTATTACTTGGGTGACTGTGCATGCTACTAATATTACACACATTTTGCAAAGTGACTGATATTCAAGGAATTATTTGCATTGCAGCATTCATCTTTAGATTACTGCTCTCCCATGTATATATTGGATTGAATTTAAGGCTGTCTTAAGGTCAGTCAGTCCGTCATATTCCAACCTGCTATATCCTAACACAGGGTCATGGGGGTCTGCTGGAGCCAATCCCATCCAACACAGGGCACAAGGCAGGAACAAATCTCAGACAGGGTGCCAGCCCACCGCAGAACACACACACACACCCCCAAGCACACACTAGGGACAATTTAGGATCACCAATGCACCTAACCTGCATGTCTTTGGACTGTGGGAGGAATTTGGAGCACCCGGAGGGAACCCATGCAGATACAGGGAGAACATGCAAACTCCACACAGGGAGGACCCGAGAAGTGAACCCAGGTCTCCTTACTGCGAGGCAGCAGTGCTACCACTGCACCACCATGCCACCTGTCTGAAGGTTGTCAGAAAAAAATAAATAAGTAAAGCACAACACTCAGATGTTAAGATTAACTTTTTGTTGTTCATGGTGACAATGATTTTAGCTTTTCCCTCTCTATCTTCTGGCCTTTAGCAGTGGGGCACAGATCAGCCCCTTTGTCCTAAGGAAGTGTTAACTCAAAATTCAGTATGGTTACACATGCAGCAGGCATACACTCTATGAAATCATTCACATATATGCAATTGTAAATTAATTACCTTTGAACCAACCGGTGAACAGATGGCTGATCCCCTGGTGCCCTCTTTATGTTTAGGCTTCTTTCTCTGCTTCCTGCAGCTGCCCAACTGGAAACATCTACTGGAGCCTAAAGTGGATGAATTTTTCATGGTTAATATTTAGGGTCAGGTAGTCTGTAGAAGACATGCTTGAGTTTAATATTATGTTTTAGGATTATGTTTATTGGGGTGAGATGAAAAACAAATGGAATTGAAATGGTGGGCTTGAAGGGGAATACGAAGCATCTGCATTCTTGGGCACACTGCCCTCTGAACCAAGTTATATTTTATTAATTCAAAGCTTCTTCTCAACAAGATGTGTCTGAGCTTTGCATATGTATAGTGGGATTTGAGGTTACAGGATTGCTTAGGGCACAAGATTATGCAGTTGAAAATAATGTTAACTTAAAAAGCTGAAAGAGCCCAATTCCACACAGAAAACATATCTAATTCTTATTAACTTTGACCTGTTGTGTAGGAGAAACAAAAACTGACTCATTTTAAAATTTAGTATCCTAGGTTTAAATCAAACTCCTAGTTAAATGTTCTTCCTGTGTCTACATGGGCTTTTCCTGAATCCTCAATCTTCAGTTTAAGTTAATTAGTGACTCTAAAATGGTCAAGGTAAGATTGGCTGTGTGCGAATGTATGACCTCTGATGCTCTGCTGTCATGCAGGATCATTTCATACTATGTAGTCATTGCTTCTGGGTTAAGCTCAGGCCTGCTAAAATAATGATTTTAACTGAACAATCTAATTCAGGGTTTGCCCACATGTAACACATCATAGTCAACATATGTCAGCTTTTCTCATATTTTAAACCCAAGCCTAAAAAAATCCACTGATGGCAAAAGAGGGGATAAGCCTGCTAATAAATTAACCAAACTAATTTTTATGCAATAAATAAAATTCTATGCAAATGTTTGGATACCCCTGGTCAAATTACATATTTTGCTAATGTTTGAAGTAAAAAGTAGCAAATACAATTTTGACAGCAAGCTAAAATGTATTTTTTTTAAAATCTATTAATGTACAGGTAAGATTTATTGGAAAAACTAAAAAAATATAAAAAAGAGTAAATTTGGCATTTGCAAATGTTTGGGCACCTCACTATTTCAGTACTTAGTAACTCTTTCTTTGGCAAAAATCACAGCTTGAAAATATTTTTTATAGCCACCTATAAGTTTTTGGATTCTTGTTTTGGAAGTTTTTTTTTCCCCATTCTTCACTGCATATCAGTTTCAGCAGTCTGAAATTCATGAGCTGTCTTGTGGGCACAGCATGTTGAAATTTTACTCACAGATTTTCAATGATGTTCAGGTCTGGGGAACCATTCCAACACATTCACCTTGCATCTTGGGACCTCTTAGAAGATTTCAGTGAAAATTTTGAATAGTTGATTTACTGCAGAAAATATCCTTTTTTCAGCTTCAATTTTCTGGCTGACTTTCTGACATTGTCCTCAATGATTGTTTGATATTTAGTGGAATACATTCTTCCTTGTACTCACAAAATGTTACCTGTGCCACTAGCAGCCACACAACTCCAATGCATATTAGATTCCAACCCCATACTTAAAAGTTGGCAAGGTCTTCTTTTCTTCAAATGCTACTCCTTGTTTTCTCCAAAAAACAATTTGTGACTTCGGTCAAAGAATTCAGTTTTAACTGCATTTGTCCAGTGCACTTGGTTCCAAAATGACTCTTTCTTATGTAGATGTTGTTTTTTGTGATGAGATAGAAGGTAAGATTTCCTTCTGATGGCTCTTCCATGAAGGCCATATCCATGTAAGTAGTGCATGGTTGAGCAGTCCATGGGTATGGAGTGTTGTACAATGTTTGAATAGTCACAGCTTATTAAGCGCTGGAAATGTTCAGCTGACAAATGCTAAAAGTACAGTTCTTGAGCAGCCAAACAGCTAATGAGCCAAACCTGACAAGTTTAAAGACCTAAAGTGTTATGAGACCTTACAACTAAAAGGGTGCCCCAACTTTTTTAAATGGCATGTTTACTCTTTTTTTGTTTTTGTTTTACATTTTTTAGTTTATCCAATAAATAATGTAATTCTTTTAGTTTGGTTCTAAGTTGTATTTACTATTTTTTATTTCAAATTTCAACAAAATATGTAATTTGACCATAAACTTTGGAATGAAACTGTAGATATTAATCCTTTTTCTTTATTTTTTTTAGTTTTTTTTTAATGTTTTTAATTTTCCTAATGGTGTTCATGTAAGGCTAACTACATTTGTCCATTGTATCCTCATTGGCTTGAGTCTTTCTTGTGTGTTTTTTCTTAATTCTTTGCTACAGTCCTTTGCCCCAAGAATTTGACCAGGATGACCACATCCTCTAGCATAGTACTCCTAATATCAAATGGCAGGTCATGAGAGCCGATGTCCAGAGGTCAAGCTGGGATATTCCACACTTGGCTTTGGGGAACCATGTACTCTTTCTTTACCTTTTCTTTAGTACATCCAATGCAAGAAATATGACGTTATCTTCCATTTTAATGCAATATCTTGGGTCCCACAGGAAAACTAAAAAAGCTGATCTTTCCTAAAATGCAACACTTGTAGGGTTTAAAGGATAGGTGCAGGACATAGAATTAAGGAGCATAATGTAAATAACAGAAATGTGAAGCTGTCTTCCTCTTTGTCTAAAGAGTACATATTTTCTCCCTGACTCTGGTGTCCATTATTAATGCTGTACATTCAATAATACATCAGGTAACATTGGCTAAGTTTGGTTGGAATGCTAATGCTACTAAAAAATTCTCTTTGGCATTCCAATTATGCAACTATTAAGTGGCTTTGAGTCCTCAGTGATAAATATATTCTGACCCTTCAGTAATGGATAATTTTTACTTTCTTAGACTTTTAAACAAGTGACACAATAGCTGGCTTTATTGTCTGATGGATCCAGCATCCTCCATTTGAAGTCGACTGCTGGTTGTGGTCTCTATACAGTTTTTGCTTTTTTAAAGTTTCCTATCGTGCACCTGACATGTCCAGGATACATTCTGACCCTCTAAAACCGTGAAGTGGATGATCAGATTTTAGAATGTTATATTATTTCGTAGATAAAATGCAATCCAATGTCTATATCATGCTTAATCCTGCAGTTTCTTTGGTTCACACATTAAGTTTATCTCTCAAAACTTAACTTCCTTAATGATTTTAACTTAACATCAAAACATTGTGTAAAATCATGTGAGGTGCAATACAACTAAAACTGCCTTGTTTACTTTCACTGGAAAACAACTGCTCAAAACCACAAGTTGTAAGAGATGTCTTCCTTGTGCATATACTGGGGAAATGCAACTTACGGACTTGCAAACTGTCTGTGTCACGAGAGTGAGTAAAACTTCCCAAGTGGGGAGGACAGATGGAAATGAGTGGCAGAAACCCACAGCAGATAGTATAAAAGATAATACACATAATAAGAGCACAGATACTCCATATGCAAGGACATAATGATCCAATGTACTCCTTCTTTAAGTTAGAAGGCTAAGACACTGCTGTTGCTTTCAGATATAAACAGCAACCATTAGTTTAAATTCATGTTACTGCTGCCCTGAGTTCATATTTCTTATGTTTGGACTCATATGAGATTTTAGCTTCCTAAAGTGTTGCAAAGCTTTGCATTCCAGTACTCAATATTGTGCCTCAATGTGTATTATTATTAATATTACTATCATCACAAGTATCAGTAATAATAACAGAAGAAGTAGTAATACTAATATGATATATTGTCACAGGTAAAGAGGCTAGTTCTTACTTGCACGTCTGATCAACATGCAACATGTTGCCCCTTACTGGCACTATGGAGAAAAAAAAAATATCAAAATGTAGAACTTACTTTTAATTAATAGAAAACACAAATCAGCTTTCATGATGTACATCTTATAAACTATTTTCAATGTTTAGAATATCCACTTGTATACAAGTCAAAGAAAGGGTCTTCATAAGTAATATCCATCCATCATACAGCCCACTATATCCTAACTATAGGGTCACACTGGAGCCAATCCCAGCCAACACAGGGCACAAGATAGGAAGCAAACCCCAGGCAGGGCACCAGCCCACCAGAGGGCACACATACACATCAAGTACGCAGTAGGGACAATTTAGAATCGCCAATCCACCTAACCTGCATATCTTTGGACTGTGGGAGGAAACCCACACAGACACGGGGAGAACATGCAAACTCCACGCAGGGAGGACCCGGGAAGCGAAACCGGGTCTCCTAACTGCGAGGCAGCAGCGCTATCCACTGCGCTGCCCTCATAAGTAATATGTTATAATTTGTTAGCAAATCTCATCTATTCTGTTTTTCTTCTCATTACTAAAATGTGGCACTTGGTGCCACTGCCTTAATGCCAAGTTGTTTGCCTGCCTAAGGAAAAGTCATCTATGATAGAGGAGCACTGGAATCATCACATAGAAAGGTCCTTTCATCAGATTGGCCAGCCCAGCATTGACTCAGCTGTAGAATGGCAAGTATGGGAGAGGCATCTTGATGGCCGAAGTCTCCAGGACTCTGAACAAATGGAATTCTATTATGTGATGTAATCTATCAACGCATTTTGCTTTGTACTTGTAATATTACTGTTGTACTATTGTATTGTATTGAGGATTACTTGTGTTCTGTTCTGTGTATTGTATTGTATTTACTCCATTTTTTGATACCCTCTGCACACCCAACCAGTCCAACAAAGGGGTCCTTCTCTTTGAACTGCCCTTTCCCACATAAGGTTTTTTTTGGGAGCTTTTTCTTGCTATCTTTGAGAGTCAATGCTGGGGGCCATCAAAAAACAGGGCCTGTTAAAACCCATTATGGCACTCCTTGTGTAATTTTGAGCTACATAAAAATAAATTGTGTTGCATTGTATTGTATTGTCTAGGTTTACACCAAGCCAGTTGCGGTGAGAGCATGTTTTAGTAACAAAGGTACCAATGGTAAGGTTCCACTGTTATGTCAAAAGCAAAAGTAGACTTCACATTTGGACAGCATTAACATAAGGACCAGTACACACTATATAATGCTTGCACCAGAGGAATTCCCCAAAGTCAAATAAGTGAAGAGGCTCTTGTTGTAAGAGTTAAGCTGCACCCTTTTTGGTACAGGCATTTAGGTGGGGGCAACCAAAAAGCACATTACAGCTTTGTTAATGTCTTCCTTGCTGGACTTCTTACTAACTCCCATATATAAACAGGGAGCCAGTAGGCATCTGTTGGAAGAGAATGGTAATACTTCCATATGACAGAGTTAAGTACTTGATGACTGTGGAAAGGTATATTTACATGTGGCTCTGATTAAATAGTGTCTTTTATTTATAAAGTATACTGTGGACAGTTTATCTGTGGTCTCTCAGTCCACCAGCTTTGATACAAAACCAGCACTAAGGATTCCAGCCAAAAAACAAAACATTTCTTGGTGCATCGTGCAAGAAAAAACGTTTCCAATTAGAAGTCCGTTGATGACTGTGACCGCGTATCCGTGAGCAAATGGGTGGACAGAGTAAACAAGGAGCAAATTAGCTTTGGGTGGTGATTGAGGACAGTTGTCTATGGCGGCTACACTTCAGAAAGGGGCAGAAAACCACAAAGTGGACAAAGTACGGGCAAAGTCCAGCTGTCCACTACGTAGCAGTTTTCGGAAGCAGGCGCGCTTCATGTAAATAAAGCGCGAGGGCGCGCTGCGCGGGATCGCGCTGCTCTGACACGGAGCTTCTTTCCCAAGACTGGCAGAGCGTCATGACAGCTGAAAAGAGCATCCCGGTAATCAATGGGAAGGCAGAAGATGACATGGATCCCGAGGCGCTCGGCGCGACTTCTCTGCGCAGCAACGACAAGAAAGTGAATGAGAGGGGCCAGTGGAACAACAAGGTGGAGTTTGTCTTATCCGTGGCTGGCGAGATAATCGGTCTGGGCAACGTCTGGAGGTTCCCGTACCTGTGCTACAAGAACGGCGGGGGTGAGTCTCTGAGAAGACACGAGAGTGAGACGAGTGTGTGCACACAAGCGAAACAAAGGATTGGGGAGCGCTGGTATTTACGCGCTTTTATTCCTAGAAAGATAAACGCTTGGATATTGGAGTGCGTGCGTCTCATATGGTGTAGGCGAAAGTCAGTGCGTGACACGGAGGTGTTGTGTATGCTGTGCTTTGTTCAGAGCTGTAGGAACCGTGACAGTGGCTCTAATGTGCAGGGTGAGGTGGTGTGTCAGAATGTTTGCTGTGACATAATGACAAGGCGGTACGAATACAGTATAAGCATTCAGGAAGGTCATTCATCCGCTCTTCCGTGTGTGCATGCAGAATAGAAACAAGAAACAGTCGCAAGTGAACCAAGAAATAACGTTTTGTGGAAATGTTGAAAGGAGAACAATGAATAAGAATGTTAGCCTCTAATTATGAGTACACACTGAATTAGTTCAGGTCCTGCTGGTGTGCAAACTTGACACTTCTCTGAAGATACCCCTCAAGTGCCAGTGCTTTTGAGGATTGGGGTATTTAGTAATATAAGTTTCAAACTTAAACCATTTTTTTAGGGTTCCGGCTGAGCTGAGCTGTGGTGCTTAAACCTTTCTTGCTAAAGTACTTCAGCAGCAGTTCACATATAGTTTCCTGATTCTGCATTGGTTCAGATGCAGTTCACCAAGTTTCAGAGGTATTTCTTCAATTGCAGTTCTTTTGGTTGCAGTCCCCCAGTCTCTCGGTATTTAGCAGTTTTGTCCCAACTTCAGTAGTTCAGTATTTGCTATACATCATCAGGTTGATATCATGCTGATGTTGTTCACTATTTACTGTTTCCATTCACCATTTCCAAGCTGCAGTTCTCCACTTGGTTGCATCTCTATGTTTTTAGTTATTTATACATAGCTCTCTAGATTAAAATGTTATTGTAAATATCTTGATGCAGTTATCCCATTGCATGATTACAGACATACATCTCTGGTGGCAGTGTTTCTGCAGGAATTTTTCATTCAGCAATTTTGGATGAGGCATTTCAGTTGCAGTTGTTTGCTTATAGTAGATGGGTTTAATCTCTATTTCCACTTCTTTGGAATTCATGTTCCTGTCACAGTTCTCTGCTTGGGTCAATGATTGGTAGTAGCTTTCACTGTTTGCCATAAGATCACTAGCTGCACTGGACATCTTTCCTTCTAACTAATTCTGACTGCCTTCTAGGTGCTTTCCTCATTCCCTATGTCATATTCTTTATTTGCTGTGGAATTCCTGTATTTTTCCTGGAGACGGCTTTGGGACAGTTCACCAGTGAGGGTGGCATTACATGCTGGAGAAAAGTATGCCCACTCTTTGAAGGCAAGCTACTTGTATTTGTCTGAAGTAGTTCTGCTTTTGTCCTTGACTAGGTGCCTTATGAGCAAAGGTGCCTGGCAGCCACATCTACAGTAAATCTCTACGTCCTATTTGGTTTTGCAGGAATTGGATATGCTACACAAGTCATTGAGGCGCACCTAAACGTCTATTATGTGATCATTCTGGCTTGGGCAATCTTTTACCTTTTTAATTGCTTCTCAAAGGAACTGCCTTGGGCAACATGTGGTCACGAATGGAATACAGGTATGCTTTAAGGGTAAATGTAAACTACAAAGATTTATTAATGCAGCAGTGTTACTCTACTTGATCCAGGTGTCTTGTCTTAATCTGCTTCCCAGTTTCCCCAGTTAACACTTCCTCTGACACTTTTTCATGTATACGAACATTTACACAGTGTCCTGTGTTTTTAGAAGCTGACAACTTAGAGTTTTGCCAAAGTATTTCTGAAAACTGAAGAAATTTTCTTATGCCCTCTCAGAAAACTGTCAAGAATTTGACAAAGTGAATGCCAGCAACTGCAGTTTTGCTAATGCAACCTCTCCAGTGATTGAGTTCTGGGAGTAAGTATCTCGCTCGGTGATATAGATGCCAGATGAGAAAAATACTGACAGTCTCAGGGTGCTTTCTGCCGCATGTAATGGGCAGGGTGATGTTTGTTTCACAGAAATTTTACATCAGCTACATTATTCAGAATAGATTTTAAATAAGGATTTTTATGTCAGGTGTGTTGCTTTGATCTCTCAAATCCAGTGTGTTGTTTTTCCTCAAAAGTTACCTAATCTCCAGTTGAACCAGTTAGATAGTAGCCAGTTTAACAGATGTGTCATGCTTTGGTACTGTAAACGGCTTGGCCACCCTGCAGGTGAATTCATGCAAGGCACTATGGACTTTGGACAAGCTTTTGTTGTGTTACTGCTACTAATTCATAATAAGCTTTGCTTTGCCAGCTCAATCCCAGCTGGCAGGGACTGCAAGCAACAGTCCTGTCATAAAGTCGAAGTCAGCCTATTAATGAATGACGCCACTAATTAGTAGTCCTGTTGGCATGACAGGCTTTACAAGGGTACCACTGTGGCCAAACTCAGTTGAGCATCTTGTACATAAGCCAAAGCTGGGAATGTCTACAACATTCTTGGATGTTAGCTCAGCTGACCAAGTAGGGAATGTGGTCATCTGCCCCCTTCTGACCGTTACTGGGTTTTTAGACTAACACAAGTCTGGATACAATGTTCTCCCATGCTACTGCAGTGCAGTTACCTGCTTTTGGTTAACACTGAATTCAGTATAGTGTAAGAGGAATAGTTACCATTATTGGGTAAATATTATCCAGTAAATGCCAACAGCAGGTGGTACACCTAACTGAAAAGACAGGAGTCTAATTTAAAAATATGTGGTTTTGAAAAAAGTAATGATTCTGCAGTGCTGAAGAGGGGATGCTGGGGTGGTTTTTCTGACAAATATCTTTTTTGTCTTTCTGTGTCATTTTTGTTTCTTGCCAATAAGCTGCTACACAGAGTAAAATGGTCTGTTTCATTTAAATATAGCACATTTTCATTCAGAAATGTGAGTTAAATTTAGATAACAGGAACACATTGAATAAAGCAATGTCTTTGCGTATGTGTGTTCCTTGCTGTCTCCTCATCTTGGTATCCAGGCGCAGAGTACTTGGCATCTCCAGTGGAATTGAGCACATTGGAAACTTACGATGGGAGCTGGCGCTCTGCCTCCTCTTGGCTTGGACAGTGTGCTATTTTTGCATCTGGAAGGGCATACGGTCTACGGGAAAGGTAAGAGTGCAGAAGAGTGGGTGTGAGCAATGCCCAATCTGAATGGCAAAAAACAAACATACTTTATATTACATAACAATTTTCAAGAGTGATTACCCCCTTGTGGTATTTCATGGCATATTTGTTTTCATATGTCTGCTATTGGAGCAGTGACAAGTAGAGTAAAATTGTTCTTACTTAAAAAATTGTAAAGGCCTTTTCGGGTCACAAAGCGAATCACTGCCCTAAAACAGTCAAAAGCCACACCGACTTGTAGGGACTGCCCTGTTGCTATCTCCATGGTACTGCTTAATGACTGGATGGGCACTGTTCAATTATGTGGATGGCTTAGCTGAGACCAGGAAGTAAGACCTGTAAGAATGCATAAGGTACATTTAATCTAGAATATACAGTACAAAAAATCAAGAAAACACAGGATTAGACTCTTGTGCAGTAAAATAAAGTGTAACCTAAGCAACAGCAACAACTGGAAAAGAGTGTGGCTGAATATAATTCAGTACAAAAGCCTGGCTTCTCGATGACCCATGGTGCTTCAGTCAGCACTGCATTCAAGATGATAGATGGTAATGTCATTTTGCAGCAAGGGTCTTTACATTCTGAATGGCCCTTTGAAATGCAAAACAAGAAAATTCCAAAATTACATTCTATGTTGATGTAATTTATATTATATAGAGAGTCTTAAGTGATAGGCAAATTGAAAAAATATTAATATTGGAGTGGCATAGATAATGTTAAAAGTAGCTTCACCATGCATGAGAAAGAGCAAACGGATTACAGACACACATTTAAAAATCTCAACAAGTGACACCAGGCTAAAAGAGAGTATTGAGTTGTCAGTGCAGAGGTTTCCTTTGCCCAGGTGAGGCAACCCCTAGGTTGTGTTTTCTCTTCAGGGTTAACAAGACAGCCACTGGGAACAGACATTAAGTAAAAGACTTTAGAAAATGTTTTACGGCTGCTTTTGATGGTGCGCCTCAAGAGGAATTCAGAGGAGAACAAAGGCACTCCCCACTCTCGCTCTACCTTTGCCCTTTTTTCCCAACATCCTTTGCATTGTAAACACTTTGCTCCCTCTGCCAGCCGCTCACTAGCCTTCTTCTGAATAAGTCTTATGGATTCAATGAGGCATAAAAGAAGCGGTGAAGAAAGGACAAGAGATGTGTGAAGAAAAAGGCAGGAAGAGGAGCCGGGCAGCAACCATGAGATGTGCTGAAGTGGCTTTTGTTCCAGTGCGGGGGCCGCCTGACATTGATTTGTGTATTCAGAGGGAAAGTGGAGCGTTCATGAGGTGCATGCAGAGTGCCAGCCATGCCATTCAGAGAGGACTCGCTATGGTGACAGACCCCACCCACATCGCCACATGTGTGCCAGGCAGTCTCTCCCATGAGATATCCGCAATCTTCTGGTCAGCACCAAGTCAGGTCTGACCCTTATTCACAGATGCTCAGTATGCCTCATTTTGACATAGAGCAGATTACATATACCTACAAGACATCTGTTACTTCTGGTCAAATGCTTTGTAGAGCAGCCAGTTGACACTGAGCCCAATAATTCTAAAGACATTATGTCCCATAGGGGAAGCTGACTGCTTTTCAGTAAATCCAACTTTATATTGCTCTCTAGATTCAACTGATTGTTTTGCAGTAGATAATTTTAAATGCTATTCAATTAGATCTAGTTGTTACCAACCATTAGATTAAGGGGGATACAGTATGGTAGATTTTGTTGTTCAAAGCATTCAGATCTCATAAAGGAACTTAACACTCTGTGCATTTGATTATTATGGTGGAGATCTAGACAATTTGTTGTGTAGTAGATCCAGCTGGTTGTTTCCCATTGGCTCATCAAGGTTGGTCCAACAGATGTGAAAAATTGCTGCCAGGCAGATTTCATGAAACTTTGCCAGCTGCAGGCCTGTAAATGAAGCCAAACAATGTTAGATCCAAGCAATAGCTTCAGCTAGGATGCATGTAAGCATATTTTTGCAATTTAAATTGACTGCTGTCCAGCTATGTCTAATTGTATACATTTGATATGTCTAATTTCCTCCAAGTGCAGCTCTATAGATCAAATAGACTTGTTCTCTACATCCAGTGACAAGCTTATCTGCTTTCCACTACTTAGTGCCACCAAGTTGCCTTTTGAACTCATATTCCCATATTCCTGGCAAAAGAATTGTTTGTGAACATCAAGCTGACGGGCATCTTGAGTTAAGTGCTTGGCTGTATTTTTATAAACCACTGAAGCCAAAGGATGTGTAGAGTTAGGCTATGCCACCAGGAGAGCACAGGGTGGTACTGCAGTCCTGTTTCTGTGTAATGTGAAGTTGTGTATTTGTCAGTTTGCCTGGGCAGCTTGTTAATTTTGCCTCTTCATTTTTCTACATAGGTAGTGTATGTGACAGCCACATTTCCTTATGTGATGCTGGTGATCCTGTTGATTCGAGGAGTGACCTTGCCTGGTGCAGCAGAAGGAATAAAGTTCTACTTATATCCAGATATTTCTCGACTCTCAGACCCTCAGGTAGGCATTTCTTAATATCATTATGGTTACTAGCTGGTTTGAAATGGCAGTATTGTTGGTGTCCTCATTCTTGGCCTAATGCTTTTCTGATTTTTGCAGCCTCCTTTTCACAGTTCTTATTTCACTGCATATATAATGATAGACATTGTCAGGCTAACTGTGATGCTGCTGCCTTCTTTGCCCCAGTATTGGTCTGTGTCACTCACTCATTTCTGAAGCCAGTAACTCTCAGTGAAGTTAGAAAAAAAAGGCAGCTTGCTAGCACTGCACCTACTTTGTGCCTCTTCCATTAGCTTGGCACTCAATGACCAATGACCACTCCAGTTCTGCTTGTACTGTGCCAGAGTACTGACCCTGGATTATTGTGCACAACCAAGACCCTTGAGTTTCAATTCATGCATCATGAACAGACCCACAATGTCAGCGTAATCTGTGGTTTGAGTGCATGGACAGACTGGCATGTGTGGACACATTTTCAATATAAATAATTACTCACTTCCTTCCTTGGGGCTTCATACTCTCTCTCTTTGCTTTAATTAACTAAATTAGCTGAGAATCGTCATTAGGAGTTGTTTCATTAATGAGATAATCACTTGTAACTCAGCCGCCTGTATGAGAAATGCATTTCAGAATCATTTTCAATTAGTCTTGCACTTTCAGATATGTTAATCAGAAAAAAAAAATATTTCTATTTGCATAATAAATAATGGAAGCAGCACATTAGTGTGAAGCAGGGCCAGGCTAACATGCAAGCTTAGGCAGGCAAGACTGGCTGATTAACAGGCAAAGCTGACAAGCAATATTAGCAGAGTTAAAGTTGAGCGTGTGTGCATATATGGCAATCTGCACTCTATGTGAATCTTGGAAAGTGTATATATGTCTGTGTGCAACTGAATGCTCAACATTCAATTTCTAACTCAAGGTTGCATTTCTGACTTTCTTTTTGTTTTGGGTGGGGAATTAATTGTTAATCATTTTCAGACTGTTTTCTTTGTAAGTGTGCTTACGTTATCACTGCAGCTGCACGTGTCTCTGTCTCTGCATGAAGTGTTTCTAAAACCAATGAACAAGTTTAAAAGATTCTTTTTAATAGTAGAGATTAGATCATCCAATTTAGTACTTTTACATTATTTTTCAATAAAAGAAATTAAGATTTTAGGAAACAAGGGAATAAGTATTCTATTTTACAGCTAATGTGCTTTGTTTAGGAACCTTTCACAGAATATAGACAAACTAAGGTCACCCCATTCCCCCATATTTTTAATCATCTGGGTCTTAGTGAGTAGGTTGCAGGCTGTTTACAATTTTGCCAATATAATTAAATGTATAATAAAATATGTTGATTTTGACAGTTTTTTTCTAGAAATAACAGCAGGCAATGTTTACTGTAAGTAGGGTATGCGCACTTCAATTGAGTCTGAATTTATCATATTTGGCACTCTTCAGTTAAGATAGACTCAGAGCTCTTAAGCATGTTTCAAAATAAATTAAAGGAACAGGGCGGCATGGTGGTGCTGTGGATAGCGCTGCTGCCTCGCAGTTAGGAGACCCGGTTCGCTTCCCAGGTCCACCCTGTGTGAGTTTGCACTTTCTCCCCGTGTCTGCATGGGTTTCTCCGGGTACTCAGGTTTCCTCCCACAGTCCAAAGACATCCAGGTTAGGTGCATTGGCGATCCAAAATTGTCCTGTGTGTGTGCCCTGTGGTGGGCTGTCACCCTGCCCGGGGTTTGTTTCCTGCCTTGCGCCCTGTGTTGGCTGGGATTGGCTCCAGCGGACCCTCTAGTGAGGATATAGTGGGTTGGATAATGGATGGATGAATGGAACAGATATATACATAATAATGTATATTTAGTTAAATGAAGAGAAATAGAGAGGTCCATAAATGTTAGTTAAAATATAAGTAAAATGGTTTTCAAAAAGATCTTGTAAGTTCACAAAATTATGTATCAAACCATCCATTCACCAATCTATTTTTGCACTCTGTTATCCCAATGCAGTGTCCTAGAAGGCAAAAGTCTGTCTTGGCAGGATAGAGCACAAGACATGAAGTAAATACTTGAATGAGATTCCAGTCTGAATTTATCATATTTGGCACTCTTCAGTTAAGATAGACTCAGAGCTCTTAAGCATGTTTCAAAATAAATTAAAGGAACAGGGCGGCATGGTGGTGCTGTGGATAGCGCTGCTGCCTCCAATAAATACTGTATATCTTTAGGATATGGGAAGAAAAATCTTCTACCTGAAGAAAACCAACATGAACACAAACAAATTGTATACATTCTACACAGACACACTGTAGTATATAAAAAGAAAGTTCTAGTGGCAGTGTGACTTTAATTATTCAATACCAGTAATGGCGCACTGCACAATAACGTGCAGTGAATACACTTGACTTGAGCATTCATGGCTTTCATACTCTCTCTCTCTCTCTCTGTATGTTTAGTATTCGTTTGCTCAAAGGTTGATGCGTTTGCTGCTACCTGAACAACTTTTCTTTTCTCCACCCTAGTGGCCCGCTTCTTCTCTTCTTTTTTCGGCATGTTTTTGCGCTAAAATTAATTAAGTTAGTGTTTGTGTTGCAATTATTTAGTACATTTTCCTTAATTTTTCACTTAAGCTGGCACTTAAGTCTTCAATCTGCCTTAAAAATGATTTAGGATATAAAGAGGTTGGGGAAGTGACAGCGAAGGTGGAAGAGATGAGAATGGTGCCTGTATGCATGTGCCGCAAGGCCGCCCTGCTGGCCGCTGCTGAGAGTTAACTCTACAATAAAATAAAATAAAAATAAAAAGTGGAATAACCTTGGAGGTCGATCATTACCCCAAAAGCTGATAGTAGATGTCACATAATATATGTGTACCAAATTTCAGATCAATAGGTCAAAAGGTTTGCGAGCTACAGGTGATTTAAAATCCCGGACAGACAAACAAACAGCCATGGTAGTGTATTATGTAAGAATATCCAGTACTAGCACTGAGAACAACATTGGTCCTTACCATGCTACCAGCTATGCTTCTTTTCAGACACACATTGGATTTCTGATTGGTTGGCAGCTTTGTTCATTAATAGATGTAATGTGACAAAGTATTTTAAAAAGCCATGTTTTACTCTTAATTATAAAGTTGTCACTTCTTTATACAGAAAAGTTGTTATGTAAGCTGTTTTTATATTTGAAGTTTTATATGTATAACTTTGCACAATTATTAGCACAGCTTTTTGTTTGGTGTTGTGACTGAAAAGATTTAAGAAATGTTTTGACAAGAACTGGCTATTCAGCCCTACCTTAGTCATCAATATCTATTTACATTACATATTTGAAAAAAAATCTTGTCATGATTTGAAAGTGCCCGAAGTAGAACTAACTACTAAACTTATTGTATGTATCTGTTGTTTTTTGTGTGAAAGTGTACCTTTTAAAGTTTATATACAATTTAGCCATAACCAACATCCATTTATCTCTAGTTTTCTCACTGAAGAATACATTTTAATGTAACAGCTGGTATCCACTGTACTAATTCCATTCATAATTTTCACCAGTGCTATCATGCTTCCTCTAAACAAAAATTCAACTCGTTCTATCTATACTTTTAGCTCATATGCTGCTGTCATGGAATAAGTTTAATAGTTTATTTTTGGACTTCAAACAGTGCTATTATAATATGTCACATGGACCAATGTAGATATTATAGGTCTCTTTGATTCTGATAATGTGTGTAAGGACAGGTTAGAATATTTATGTGGAAACAAGTTTTGTGCAAAAAAAAACTACTTTATTTCATGGACATTACAATCAGAAGAAGAAAATATTGTGTTTGTCACAAACTGATATACTTCTGCTTTAGTTTAGCATTTTTTTGTTTTGTTGCATTTTGTACAATGTGGCAGGGTGATACTGTAGTTGGCACTGATTTTTCATGGTTTCATCATCCTGACTTTGAACCCTGGGCTGAGTCATAGGTTGTGTGGATTACTTGTTCTCTCTCTTTGTCTACATAAGTTATTCTTCCATATCCCCAAAGACATGCAGGTTAGCTTTTATATAGTGATTCTAAATTAACTCAAAGTGTGGGTGAGTGTATGTGCCCTGAGATGTCCAGTGTTATTTCCTGTCTAGCACCCATATTTGCTTGGACTGTCTCTGGGTCCTGCTCTTTTGTATCAGAATAAGCAGGGTTAAGAATTTAGACAAGCATGTTGTGCTTATTTCTAGAATACCACTATTATAATGGTCTGATATGAATTCCCAAAGTTCAGTGCAGTTTAGACTGGGGATTAAGTATGTCTAAATGAATGTGTGTTTTCCTGGTTCTCAATGAGCATATTTCTGTTCATATTTAGCTATGGATACAAACAAAATTGGAACCTCTGCCCCTGCCTAAAAGCAATTCAGAGTGATCTCCCTACTCATTTTTGAACTGTTTAGAACCCAGAATTTGCAGGCAAGGGATGTACAAATCCCTCACTCGGGTATTTCAACTTTAAAGAGAATTCACCCTGAAATGTGGAATTGTATATATGAAATAAGGGGTTACTGTATATGAAATACATTGACATTATTTTGGAATACCAAAAAGCTGTGGTTTTCAAGGCCTGTGAATTAGTAAAATCTCTAGGCTGCAACTTTCGCTGTCCTTTCCTACCTCACTTCTGCAAAATGGGCCATTATTCTTGGGGTCACATTTAAACTCAATGCTACATCTGGTGCAAAATGAAAATGGATTGGTTTATGAAAATTTAGTCCAATGAACTCTGATAATGCAAAGAAAAATATAGCACCTCCTTCAAGGAGGATTGAACCATGTACTTCTCTGGGTTGGCATTTTTGATTTTACCACATGACATTCAGCTGTTCTCGATCTCTGAGTGCCTTGGCACTGGAACACGGGATTAGGAAAGAGTGAAATAAGGCTTTGTGAACAATAGACAATAAACTCCAGTGTCCCCAGTTACTGTGCTAAGGGGCCACAGTTCCCAGGGTGATGGTTATGGAAAAATAGAGGGGAGGTGATGTTAGAAATACAGAAATCATGGGGAGGGTTGGGGCTTGGGGTCACTGTTCTGGATCATGACATCTATTTAGGAGGGTCTTATTTATTTCAGCCATCTTATTTCTCCTAGCCATATCTGATCTGTTTATAAAACAAGACAAGAATCGTTATGTCATATAGTGCCTTTTACTCTACGTGCTTCTCAGGATGGGGAACAAAGGCCAGGCAAGGCAGGTAAATAGTTGTATCAAATAGTAGAGACAGGTAAAGTATAGAGAAAGGAGAAGGCTAAAACTTGTAGAATAGTACTAGCATACACGTTCACCAAGGCACAGAGCTAGATGTTTGTAAATTGGCATAAGTTTATTGGTTGTGGTTGGTGAGATGTATGAGGATGGCCACCAGAGGCACTGCAGGTTCAGCATCTCTACACACTGACTTGCACTGTCGGCAAACACAGCACTCGAGCCTCATTCAAACCCCCCAATGAATAAATTCATTCAAGGCGCCTTTCAATAACATTAGCAGAACGTAGAGAAGCAAGAGCCTAGCAACCCAGAGAAATTCCCAGGAGGGGTGAAAAGGAAGTGATTTTTCTGTAATTCTTCACTTCCACAAAGCCTCTTGTCAGGTAGACGTGAAAACACAGCTGGTCTTCAAAGCTGCTGGAAGCTGTCCGATCAGGTCTCGCATTCAAGTGATGCTTACAATATTGCCTTATAGCATATGCCAGTAAGTCTAGTCAGCTCCCAGCTAGTGAGTAACAAGTACGTGGGCATATGTCTATCAGTGACCTGGACATACCATTGCATCTGGCTGAAACTGCTTACAGTACATCTGAATGTCCACATTTTTATGGTTATTCTTCCTTAGTCACTACTTGCATGTATGTGTTTTCTTTCCAAGCTAATTTTGAAAATTGTCATTTCTTCACCAGTCATCTCAGTAGTCACTTGCCTGTAAAGTTCTCACAGTGATCACTCACTCACTCACTCTATTTCCACATACTGCATTAATTACTTCCTCAGCTTTCTAGCATTGCTCTAATGATCACTTATTAACTTTGGCTGTTGATCATTGTTACATATTGGGCTCTCTTCAAAGTTTATGTACTCATCTTCAGCTCTCATAGGAATTATCATGCATGTAAGCATTTGTTTTACACTTTTCCTCCATGTCCTGTGTATAATGGGGATATCTATAGGTCTCAAAGGATGCAATATGGGACAGAAGAGTCTTTACATTGAAATGGGCAGGTCTTTACACCTTCATTGTGACTGAAACTCCCAGCTGGCCAGTGGATCTTAGCTCTGGCAGCAACTGAAATGAGGGCATGAGAAGCCATTAATCATTTGAGTGGTGACAGAAGGAGGGTCAGCATGTAGTGAAACAGCCAAATGAACATCAGTACATAAAAGAAGCAAAACAGGTCTGAGCAAGAGGAAAGTCACACAAGTCTCCTGGGAGACGAGGCAAGGAGACAAACAGCGCTACTTGTCAACTGTTCCCCACTAAATGAGATTAGTGCCTCTTGGCTTGTGTGGGGGTGTCTGAAAAACCACCTGCAAGTCAGCTGAGACAGCTTCTGGAGGCTCTTGGGGCCATCTCAGAATGCTCTACTCATTTTGCGCACTCCTCTTGGCTGTGAAAGCCACTTATTGATTGAATAAGGCCACCAATGGTGTAATTTGTCTGTCCTCTCCTCCATATCTATCTATCCTATGTTCCTTCTTATGCCATCCTCATATGTCACCCATTTCACCAGTGTATCTGCCCATCAAATGCACCCACCCAATAACCTGTAAATTTCTGAATATTTAGCCATTTATCTATCCAGACTTATCACAAAGTCCTGTCCTTCACATGCCACACACCTAACCACTTGCCCAATCTGTTCACTCGTCACATCAACTGTTCATATTGTAATTATATAACTATATATATTATAATTATTATTATTATTATAACTATATATATTAGAACTTTTCATACTACTGCACTTTCTCCACCCAGGCTAGTTGTCCACCCTGTCCAACTACTGATTCCCACTCTAAAATTTCCAGACTCATAGCTATGCTGCATAACTGTTACCTATACTCTCTAATTTATTAATCATTGTTTGTACACTCCAGTTATTCATCCATCCATTCAAACCATTTCTGTAATCATAAAATTAGGAACTTTGCCTACTGTGCTACTACATATACTCAACTTTGCCTCCTTTCCTGCAGGTGTGGGTGGATGCAGGCACACAAATCTTCTTCTCTTATGCCATTTGCCTTGGCTGTCTGACGGCTTTGGGCAGTTACAACAGTTATAACAACAACTGCTACAGGTAGGCATGATCCACCCTCGCACTATTGGGTTTAGTGTTTCAAGGTTAGCACGTGGTAGAAAGAAGAAGGAAAAAATATTCACAGCCAAGCTACAAGACAAGCATTTGTAGTCAAACACAAGGTGACACTTGGAAAATTGTCAGCTAGTATTGTGTTTCTCACAGCTTATTTTGCTTTGTGCTTAACTTTTTTACAGGGACTGCATCATGCTGTGCTGTCTGAACAGTGGCACCAGCTTTGTGGCTGGTTTTGCCATTTTCTCCGTCTTAGGTTTTATGGCATCTGAGCAAAATGTTCCCATTGCAGCTGTGGCTGAGTCAGGTGAGATTCAAGGCTTTAGGATTACTCATACTGGGTGAAATGCAAATAAAACATCCTGCTGGAAAACAATGTTCATCTTTGAGTGAATTGTATAGGGTTATAGCATAAGCTAACTAATTTACCATTGCACTTGACCTGACTTCTTCCAACTTGGTAATATCACTATGCCTGATTTTTTCCCATTATGGTACCAACTCTGCACAACCTCTGGTTCCCATTTTGGAGACAGCACAGAATGCTTGACAACTCTGTCTGTTTCCTTTCCTCTTTTAATTGTACCTCTTGGACATAATTGGTTAACTGTGGCCCTTGCTAGGACAAATATATTCATTCTACTATCTGCTGCATCAGTGAGCTAGTAAAACTGTTTTTTTCAGAGACTTAATTATACAGAAAGTATTACTAAGTGAGATTAAATCATGAATGGGCAGATGGTGGGATTCTATGTTTCTGTTTAAGATCAAATTGTGCCCGCTTCTTTGCTAAATTTTGGACCATTTGGTACAATGACACTTGTATTATTCTTTAATTGTTTACTTTCCACAGGTCCTGGTCTAGCATTCATTGCCTACCCCAAAGCGGTGACCATGATGCCAGTGCCACCCGTTTGGGCAGCTCTTTTTTTCATGATGCTGATCTTCCTTGGGCTGGACAGTCAGGTGCGTTGTTTTCCTTAGCTGTTACTATCTTGTTTAACCACTGGGGAATGTCAGGTTTTTTTCTAAAGCTGCTCACAGTGGAAATTGGCAGTCACCCTGATCAATATCACCCCACTTCATATTTTACCTCTCAAACACCAGTGGATGCTCACTCTCAATTATTCATTTATGGGCCATTCTAGATCATTACATTGAATCTGATCCTTCTTTCAATCATGCAGTGTGACCTTCTGGTGGCTCACCCCAAGTCCTTCTCTCTTCTTATGACACCACGTTTTAACATTTCCCATGCTTAGTCACTATAATGTCCAAAAACCATTATCATCTCACATCCTAAATCAGCCTTATTTTTACTCCTCCCATTCAAGTAAACTATTTTCATGTGAAGTCACTCAGACCACTCAACATTCCATTTAGAGTGCTCTTTCTAATACAGAAGCAATCTGATCATTCTTTCAAGTGCCACTTTGTTTCACATTGTCCTTACATTAACAGTATCTCTGCCTTAGTGTCTTTTTTAAACAATGTCTGTCATCCAATGTCACTCTGGCATTGTATGGTCCAATTCAATCTGCCTATGGCAATTTTTTTAAACTTGATGTTTAACATGATCACAGGTGCCCCAATATCAACTTGATCACTCTCGCCCCATAATATTGTAACCTTTCACAACTCATTTCATCCCTCTTACACTTGTAATCACTGTTACTTATTTCACCTCACGCCACTCAAACATTTCATATTTGAATGACTCTAATTTTTCATCACTATGAAGTTTCTTACCCAATATCATTCCTACCTGTAAACCTTTTATCCCATCTTTATTCCCAAGATAAGCAGAGTCACCTTTAGAGAAATCGTATTTTTTTTTTCCTTTGCAGTTTGTTTGTGTTGAGAGTTTGGTCACAGCAGTGGTGGACATGTATCCCAAAATTTTCCGAAGAGGTCACAGAAGGGAGCTACTCATCCTGGCTTTGTCCATCTTCTCATATCTTCTGGGACTTATCATGCTAACTGAGGTAAATACTGTATGTGGGGGTTGCTAGTGGTGTCTGGTGCTAGGAAGCCAAAGTCCTCTTCAAAGGGTATTCATAGCAGAATATAAAAACATGTAAGAAGGCAGTCACAATGCCAAAATAGGTGCCTCTAGTGTTAAATTGTCAATTTAAGACATGACATTCTTTAAATGTTGTAAGTAGTAAAATTGAGTTTTGAAAAATTCCCAGTTGCCAAAAGATTTCTAAACACTACCCACTGTTATTTACTGTCAAGGAACTCACTAAATAAGTTGCATTGCCTTTATGCTCTGACATGTGCTTCTTCTGCCAGGGTGGGATGTATGTCTTTCAGTTGTTTGATGCCTATGCCTCAAGTGGAATGTGTCTGCTGTTTGTTGCAGTTTTTGAATCAATTTGCATAGGATGGGTTTATGGTGAGTGCTCTTTTTATATTGCTTGTGGTCAGTAGGTCACCTGTAAATGATGGTTACCTAACTTGTAACTTTTTGACAGTCTGTCCCTGTACTGATGCTAAATTCCACTTCTGCAGGTAGTGATAAATTCTATGACAACATTGAAGACATGATTGGCTATCGGCCCATCCCCTTAATCAAGTGGTGCTGGATGTTCCTGACACCAGGGATCTGTGCTGTGAGTCTGACGCCATCTTCTGAACCTGAGAGCCACCCTCATTGAATATCAGCTTTATTTATCTCTCTCTCTCTCTCTCTCTCATTCTCTCTCTCACCCCCTCTCCACTCTCTGTCTCCTAGAGCATCTTCCTTTTCTTCTTGATAAAATACAAGCCACTGAAATACAATAACATCTATGTCTACCCAGACTGGGGTTATGGCATTGGCTGGATGATGGCGCTGTCCTCCATGATTTGCATCCCTCTTGGACTAGTAGTTCAAATTTGGCGAACAGAAGGGACATTTTCTGAGGTGAGAACTAATCCTCCTTTTCCTGTAATCCTTCCTGATCCTGCTAAGCCAAGTCCCTTACAAGTATCTTATTGTTCCCCTGGAAATGCAGAGGTTGAAAAAGCTGACCACCCCATGTGCTGAGCTGAAGATGAGGGGCAAGCTGAGTCGCAGCACATGTCTCTATGCCGTCAACGATTGTGATACCAAAATGAAGGGCGATGGAACAATTGCAACTATCACAGAAAAAGAAACCCACTTTTAGGAAACGTCTGTAGAAACACCCTCATTTTGCACAAACTTTATTAACCCTTTCATTCTGCTAGAAGATTTAAAAAGTGACATCTAACTGTGTAGCAAAAAGTGCATCTGTGCCATTTGCATTGTTTAGCAATCTCAAAGTGCCCAACTGTGCCAAGCCGTACCAGCTGAGTGTTCAACTTCAGGATGGCAGCTCTTCTCAGTTCTTGTCCCCATGGCTCGCTGGTCGAGCTCCCATACTGCAGTTAGGTGAAGGCACACCAATTCATGTCCAGAGCAAATCTGTTTATTGCTGCCTCATGAGGACAACAGGACACACACCTCAGCTCTGGTCCCACTTAGTCACAGGTGAGCTAGTAGACTAGACCCCATTAAGTGGTTATACAGAGAAGAGGCCACCAGGGGGCATCATTGCCCCATATTTTAACTGTTATGCTTCTAGTAGACCCTACAGACAGTAGGAACTTGCAGTTTTTGTATGGGCATGTCATCTGGAGGACTTATGACATTTTTTAGCTCATAATTTGAGAATTTATTAACTGATTTAACACTTGTACTTTTCTAAAAAAAAAAAAAGGAATAGTTTTTCTTAGTATTTGTGTACAATTCTTATGAGGTAAAAATTGTGAAAAATCCTATTTCTGCAAAATCTTTTGATATGTAGTAGAAAACTGGTCTGTTTCTCAAATTGTATTACTATTTGAAGGCCACATACTTTTAAAAATAAAATTGGTAAAAGAAATTACATTTCCTGATTGTTGCACACAACTCATTTTGGTCCTGAAAACGTAAAAGACTTTGCTTCACCTTCTGCTCTGTTTTTGATGCTAGCAAGACAGTGACCACTTGTCTAAAACATGTCTCATTATATTGTCTGTTAAATGCAGAGGAGCACAGGAGCTGTATATGGATAAGAATAAATATGCAAAAATGTGTTTAATAGAAAACCAAACACACTTGACACTTTTTTAAATTAAGTTCAGTCATCCAATATTTGTACAGGCAATATATTATATAATTGGGTCAGGGAAACTCAAAAAGTTAGCAGTGAAAATAAAACTTCTAGGCCTGAATGAGACTAGCATTTCTGATGACAAAAGAGCAGATTAATTTTGGAAGGAAGGAGTACAAATGGCAGCAGCAACCTATTTTCATAACATTTAACATAGAGATGAGGAGAAGGAGAGGTTTGTCTGTTATATTCACAGTTTTCCCTGTGAGGTCACATCTTTGCCTTAGACTCACGTTCTGCCAACTCTCAGCTCCTTGTGCATTTTGTACCTCTTATACCCATTCAGTTCAGAATTTCTTAAGAAAGAGTGAAATGAAGTCAGTACTCTCAAGTTACCCACTCTTGATTCTCAAACATTTTTGCTGCTAACTAACTGTTGCACAGTGGACTTCAAATCAATGATAAATACTAAGCTGTCCAGCAGGAGAAGCTGCGGCACTCACTTCTAGAGATACTGAATACTAGAGATTCTGCATAATGTATATGTGCATATTTAGGCTCTGTTATTTGTCACAGGGTATAAAAGGTAAATTAAAAAAATAGTTTCTGAAATTAATACTTTTAAGTGCAAAATTAAGTACAGTGACTAAATGATTGCATTAGCAGATGAGGAATGTTGTTTGTTAAAATTTGTAAGAAAAAATTACAAAAACCTTTACCATCAGACAGATTAAGAATATGCCAAAAATTCAGGGATGTAAATACTTTCTGAATCCACTGTGTGTATGCATATATAAAAGTACGGGCACCCCTAAGAAAATTACGCAAGTTGTTGATTTTTGAAGTGATAAGTATTACATACAACCCCAGAAATACATCGATATCCAAAAGGTCTTTCATTAACTTTTAAGATACTATCGCATTTCTTTTCAGGAGCATGAAAATAAAAACAAAACAATAATTGTTATTATTTAATGTATGGTAGATATCACAGCTTGCACATGCTTTTTGTAGCCATCTGTAAGTCTTTCTATTCTAATAATGGGAATTTGTGACCTTTCTTTCTTGCAGATTATCTCAAGTTCCGAGATATTTATAACCTTTCTTGCATGCACAGCAAGTTTCAGATCAACCCACAGTTTTTCAGCAAAGTTCAGGTCAAGGGACTGTGAGGGTCATTCTTAAGTTTTCAGCTTTTTATTTTGAGGTAACTTATGCTGGATTTTGCTCTAGGCTTCAGATCACTGATCTTTTTTTTTTAGACTGAGTCTCATGATGCATTACATTTGCATCCAGATTTTTTTTGATATTTAGAGGAATCTGTTCTTCCCACTATGAATGCAGTGTTTACTGTGCCACTGGCTGCCACACAAACCTAAATCAGAATTGATCTACTCGCATGTTTAATAGTTGGCTAGATGTTCTCTTCGTGAAATTCATCCCCTTTTATTCACCATACATACTTTAGGTAATTGTGGCCAAAGAGCTTGATCTTAACTATATCTGTCCATAAAACTTCCCTCCAGAATAATTCTGGCTTGTCCAGATAATCATTCACATACTTCAGATGTTATCTTTTGTCACAAGGCAAGGTAAGGCTTGACTCTATTGATGCCAGTACCGTTGCACAATGGAACAGTGCGCCACAGCTCCTTTATTGGCATTATTGGTATTTTTTAAAATGGGAATTTTTCTCCTTCATTCTTAAAAAAAATTACATCCACATGTGCACTGCTTTTGAAAAAATGTCCATCTACATGAAAATGCATGTCAAGTGAATGCCAAAACTACAGGTGGCAATATAACCTTAACTGTAATGCCATGTTGGCCAATCAGAAGCCTGAAAAAAGTTATTACTGGTTCAGCTTCATGTTGTAGAATTTGTTTTTTTGACAGGGGGACCAAGCGATTTTTCAAGTGTATGTTCACTATGGAATCTGCGAAAATACGGACGTCATGAACACTACCCAGCCATTTCACTACGAAGTCAATAAATGAATACTTGTAATCACAGGTGGCTTGTATGTTAAGAGAAAACCTCCCCTTTCTATTCAAATAATCCATGGAATCTGTGGATGGCTGCTTTATTTCTACATGATTCCCATCCATAGCACTGATGCACTGTGGGATGCTATAGGCTTGTTGAAACCCTGCTACAAGTTCCTCTACTTTGGTATCAGTGACACGTAATTGTATATACACAGGGCCCAAGTGGACTGTAATTGCTTCACACACTCAGACTTTTAGATGTGGCAGTGACCTCCATAGTGCATTCTGATGACTCTGTTGCTCAATATAGTGATAAAGTAATTGTACATTTAAATGCAAACATGTAAAAAGTCCTGTTAACAAGATTAATGCCAGCACTACTTTAGCTATGCTTGTCATTGCACGAAATTGCCTTATGTAAACAAAACAGATAATAGCGCAACACTGACATCAGGCAAAGGAGATACCGGTGTACATTCTGATGTTATAAACTAAAAACTCAGTTTTCTCTGTCTACATGCAAACAGGGAAGATGGAATTTTTAAACATCTTCGCCATGGAAGGAGTTTTTTAAAAGGTCAATTTTCAGGAACGTAAAACACAGTTTGTGTGTGGACGAAAGGCCAAAACACATATAAAAAAACTACATTATAAAAAATGCCTGGGTACATGTGGACTAGTACTGGGTCTTTACAAGCGGAAGGACACCCAAAATTTTGTACAAACTAAGATTACTGTTTTATTTTCTTTTTTGTTCAATGTTTAAGTTGCTTAAATAAAATATAAAACTACCTTTAAAGTTGACAAACAACTTGTCTTTAAATATCTGTTTGTGGCAGAGGTTGTACTTAATACTTTTCACTTCAAAAATTAACAAAATATG
Organism: Polypterus senegalus; assembly: GCF_016835505.1. Classification (NCBI taxonomy): domain Eukaryota; kingdom Metazoa; phylum Chordata; class Cladistia; order Polypteriformes; family Polypteridae; genus Polypterus; species Polypterus senegalus. The sequence goes on from NC_053165.1 coordinate 37,893,219, forward strand.
TAATATTTCTCAGGGTTTTCTAAACATTTTTTTAAGTCTCTGATAAAGTTTCTCTGATCTCATGTAACCATTCATGTATTTATTGGTCATCATCATCATCATCATAACCATTGCATTATAATTTCAAGATATTTTAATCACTTTCTTCAAAAAAAGACTCTTGTGTAACATCTTCCTCCTATCTTGTTAGAATTGTGTTATGCTTCCTCATTGACAGGCTCTTTAAATACAGAGAGAGTAACAATGGTAATGCATTCATCATATTTTTAGGTTTATGGAATCACATTAAGGCTTTCTTAAAGACAATTTTTCTGCTTTTTTAATACAGACATAAACATATTTTTACTGCTGCTGACCTGAGAAATATCACATACTAGCCAAAGCCCGCCGTAGCATACGGCGGTGTAAGAATAGGAACGGAAAATGGTGAGAAAGGAATTCAGTATAACTAAGGCTTAGGAAACCACCGTCGCAGTATAACGAAAATAGCAAGGAGCGAAACCAATACCGTATAGATTACTGTAATGGTAATCTATCATTATTCCCTAAAAAATGTATCCATCGCTTACAATTTATTTAAAATTCTACTGCCAGGATAATAACCTGCTGTTCTAAATCCACTGAACATACTACACCTATTCTCTCCCAACTTCACTGGCTCCCATTTAACTAAAGAATACAATACTGAATACCACTCTTAACATTTAAAGCTCTCCAAAACCTCACTGATCTCCTACAGACTGACACTCGTCTCACTCACTCTGATTCTCATCTGCAGCTCTACTTTCTGTACCACACATCAAACTCTGTGCTATGGGAGCTTGAGCATCTCTCATAGTGCTCCTCAACTCAGGAATTCTCTTCTCTCTCATTTACATCAGCTTGATTCAATAACACATTTTAAAACTACCCTCAAAACTTATCTTTTCAAACTGCCATACCAATTGTGAATTTTGCACTGTTACTGCCAGTTATCTTTGTTTGTTTGCTAATTATTGCTGTTTGATCGAGAGCGACGGTAGACGCAGAAGTAGGATTAGAGATGGCGGGCAGGGATTTGTCGTGCGTACCCCATGGTCTTAGAGTTGGTGGGCGCGGCTCTATGAGTCGGCGGGCATGTCTCTCTGTCTTGCGTGTGCTCTCTGTCTTGCTTGCCCTTAGTTAGAGTTTGCGGGCAGGCTTTGGTGGGCGTGGCTCTCTGTCTTGCTTGCCCTTAGTTAGAGTTGGCGGGCGGGGCTCTGTTGAGTGTATGTCATGGTCTTAGAGTTGGTGGGTGGGGCTCTTTGAGTTGGCAGGCGTGGCTCTCTGTCTTGCTTGCGCTCTCTGTCTTACTTGCGCTCACTGTCTTGCGTGCCCTTAGTGAATTATATATATAGATGGTTGCCCATATGAGAAACAACTGAATGCCATGTCTTTCATTACCATTAGAAGAACTGTTTCAGGATTAAAATGCAGTTTTGTTTTTTTGCCCTATTATGTCAAGGAAATATATGAAAGAACTTTTGAGGGGCCTTAAAATCTAGATTATAGGTTGTATTAACACCAATATACATACAAAAATATTTTTTGGAGTGAAGTTTTTTTTGCACTCCCCCCCCACCTCACACCCACCCATTACAGCCATGCTTCCCAATAAAATTATACCATGTAATCTAGGTTTTAGTTAGTTCAGCTTTAACATACATGCACAATTTCATTATGATTTACAACTCCTTTTGTCCCATCACAAACCCCCTTCTGATAAATTTTCTGAAATATCATATGTAAAATAGGATTGACTCGGTTTGTTTAGACAATTCGGCTAATTCTGATTCAACTTCAGTCTCTCCAGGTCCCAATATAGTCAGTGCACGGCTGAAATCAGCAGCACCAATTCAGCCACAGGGAGAGTGGGTTAAAAGTAAGAAAGGTGTCTGAGAAGCCAAAATTTAGTCCCTTAGCACCCAGGTCACCAATTCGGACCCAGAACAGATTCTTAGCACTCTGCGGCGTGCCTGCGGATACTGAGAACAACAAAGTGCTCATAATTGGCGATTCCTTAGTGTGGAATGTTAGAATTCCAAACTATGTTAAACCAGCAACTAATGTTGAATGACTCGCAGGGGCAAAGATTTCTGACACAGAGGCCCAATGAAGTATCTATCTTATTGCTGCATGTCGGCAATAAATGATATTTATTTACAGCAATCTGAGGTATTAAAGAGGAATTGCATCTCTCTATGCACCAAAGTTAAAAGAAAATGTTGGAATTTAATTGTATCTGGCCCCTTACCAAAATTATATAGAGGGGATGTGCTTTATAGCAGATTGTGTTCCCTTCACTGCTGGCAAGAAACCTGGGGCCTCATGTATAAACAGTGTGTATGGACACAAATGTTGCGTATGAACGTTTCCATGCTCAAATTGAGATGTATATAACCTAAACTTGGTATAAAGCCACGCACATTTCCACGGTAGCTCATACCCTGGCATATGCAAGTTCTGCGCTTGGTTTTGCAGACTGGCGGCAACCAGCGTCAAAGCAGTGCTACTGTTCTTGTGTTTATTTTTCAGATCCATATCCCTGATGCGGCTTTATAAATACACTGAAATTAATCTCATATTGTTTATTAGTTTAATGCATCTGATTGTAATGAACCTGTAACAATATAATGGTCCACAGAATAGTCAAACTATTCTAAATACAATAGCTGCTTTAGTATTGTTACTCTCAAGGCACCTTCTTCTTTTTTCAGCTGCTCCCATTAGGGGTTGCCACAGCAGATCATCTTTTTCCATATTACTCTCACTGCACCACTCGTAGTATTTATATAACTGTATCTGAGTGGGGAATTACAGCTGTACAGCAGCTGAATGGAAAAAGAATTAGCGGTATACAGCATTAAGCACATGCTGCCTCAGCCATGCCGTCTATTGAACTGCTCTCACATGGCAAATGCTTCAGAGCCTTCCCTGTACGGACCTCGCGGTTCAGAAACAGTTTCATCCCAAGAACTATAAATGCACTGAATCAGTCCACCAAGTGCTTCTTGTAGATCTGTTTGTACTTATAAGTACAATTACCTCACTGTAAACTTGCGATACAGTTATAATATCGCACAACATGAGTCACTTTATAAAGCACGTATTTACATATGATGACGATATCATTTTTAAGATGAAATGCAGCAAAATATGTTTATTATATTATACAGATAAAACTTTAACTTCATTTAAATAATCTGTATTGTTAATAATTAAACATGTGAGGACACGGTGCCGCAACGCTAGCTAGTTCATGGATTGATCCTACCTCGTGCTGTATTCTTTCTGGGCTTGCGTGACACTGGAATGATAGGTGGATGGAATAATTAAACGTACTACGAAGATATTTCAATTTTCCTTAAAAATTTTGAAGAATTGTCATTCTAAGCTTACAGATGGCTTAACGTCTATTACAGAGCTGACTGTGTGGCGATTGGGTATTTGGAGAAAGAAATGTAAGGACAGGAATTGGAGGTTAGTACATTTGAAAGAGACAGTACTGCTGCAATTAATTATTTCATTGAAGGTCGCGCATGGCGCAGCAAGCATCTTGTGTGAGACATGAACGATCACTGTGCCACCGTGTTCCCATGTTTAATAACATGCTTTCATTCCTATCATCATGAAAATGATATCACGTATACATCTCAGTATTTTAATTATTCAGAGAGCTGTAATATTATGAATGTAATGGATTCTGTGTTCTGTCAGAGAAAGCACGGAAGCACGTAGTGATTCACACAAACAGCATATAGAAGATCAAATACAAAACAAAGCATTTAACGTGCTACTTTAGTTATGATGGGATTTGAGAAACCAGTAAATTAAACGATTTTAAGATGATGTTTATGATGTTCTACTTTAATGACAAAATAAACTACATGATTAAAGTGGAAATTTTAAGATTAAAGTTGACATTTTGTACTTTTTTCCCTCTGTGTGCCGATTTTTTTTCTCTGTACCCTAATAAGCTTTCATATGGCACTCAGACGGTGGGCTATGACTCGCCTTTTCACAGTGACTTTGATATATGACAGCTTTTGAGTTTCTCAGACACATTATGTCACTCGACATACCACTGTTTAAACCAAAAAATAGTACATTTTTCATTTCCTCCACTTGGTATTCACTGAAATTCTTCTTTTCCCCCCTGTGCTTTTGCCATTGCCTTTTCACAGAATGCTGAGCTTAAGGGCTATTTATATTGATTTACATATTCAAAGAGGCGTAAGGAGTTGGGGCAGGACAGCAGGCGCGTGCACATGTGTTACTTTTCATGCTGACCGGGATTTATGGAGCAGAAGAAAGTGGAAATTGGTGTTCGCACAGATTTATGCATCTGGATTTTTTTGTGTGTAAGCACATTTCCGCTTTTGTCTGCATGCCATGTTATAATGTGAATTCTGCGCACGGCATTATGCATGAGGCCCCTGGTGTACAAATAAAAACAGCCTTTGGGAACAATTGGGATGATTTTTGGGAAAGACCTGGATATTTCAAAATTGATGGTCTTCATCCTAAATGGAGGGGATCTTGTGTATTATCCCAAAATACAGCAGCAAAACTGCCTGGTTGACTGATTAGAGCACCATCCAGGCCACTGTCATGTGATCTTAAATCACAGGCTATTGTTTACCCCACCTGTTACTTTCTTGAAGCTGTTACCCATAACCCATGTTCTGTCTATCCAGTAAATTTAGTCATGATGCAGATCTTGAATCACTCGATAACCAAAAAATAAAGTGTATAATAAGACCAAGAGATAAAACCAGACCCTCCACCAGGGGTACCTGCAATAGAAACTTAGTTCAAATTAAAACAAAAAATATATCACCAGTTCAGAAAGAAGTATGCAGTTTTAAATGCTGCTTATTGAACATTCGCTCTCTTGGCAGTAAAGCTGTTTTGGTAAATGAAATTACATTAAGTACAAGATCTGATCTATGTCTTCAAACTGAAACCTGGCTTAGTAAATCAGACACTGTTCCCCAAGCTGAGGCATCACCAGATTTATACACATTCCTTCATAAATATAGAGATTCTGGTCGAGGAGGAGGCCTTGGAAAAATTCATAGTATCAAAATACAAACTGCTTCTAAAAATGTAAGCAACTTCACATCCATTGAATCATTCAATTTAAATATTAAAACAGATTCCAACACAATTGTAGTGCTAGTCTACAGTCCACCAGGATTATATTCATTGTTCATAACTGAATTTGGCAACCTTTTACCTGATTTGGCTATATTATGATCATGTAGTATTGATGGGGGATTTTAATGTACACATTGATGTGGAAACTGACACTTTTAGCAAATGTTTTAATTATTTGTTAAATTCAGTAGGATTTTGTCAAATTGTCAAAGGTCCAACTCATAATCATAACCACACACTAGATTTAATTATAACTTACAAAGTTGAAATTCAAAATTTAAATATTACTCCATTAAATGAAGATATTTCCGATTACTACTTCATTACGTTTGATTTGGTTCTGCCCTTACTAATACACTCACAGATTAAAACAAAGACAGTGCAACATCTAGATTGTAATTCAACTTCAAACTTTAAAGACACTTTGAGTAAGTCAAGTATAATTTTGGAAAACTATTTAGATCAGTTAACATCAAACGTAAATGCAGAAAACAATTTAGATCATCTAACATCACATTATAATGTGAACCTGAGAGACGCTCTGGACGCAGTGGCTCCCCTTAAAACAAAAGTGATCAAAGCACATAGAAACTCTCTCTGGTTTAATGAGAACACTCAAGCTCTTAAATTAGAGTGACGAAAACTGGAGCGCAGATGGAGAACAACAAAGCTGCAGGTCTTTCAAATTGTATGGACAGAGAGTGTTAAAAATGATAGAAAAAGCTCTTTTTAAAGCTTGCTCAGACTACTATTCTAAAATAATAGGTGACAATAATAATAACCCTCGAGTACTGTTTAGAACAGTGGCTAAATTAAGAAATGGGTAATTCAGACCTACAGTGAAAATACCAACAGACATTAGCAATACAAACTGTATGAACTTTTTTAATGAGAAAATTAAAAATATAAGATCCCAGCATCACAGTGCAAACCATATACTCATTTGGCAGACCCTGTCTCACATTGCGTTCAACACTTTAGAAGTTTTAATCCTATGACGGAGCAGGAAGTCTTGACTTTTTTTCTAAAATGAAACCTACTACTTGTTAGTAAAAAGTGCAATTGATGTTCTTGCAGCACCTATTCATAACATTATTAATAGTTCATTATTGCATGACACAGTACCTAATGCACTAAAAGTGTCAGACATCAAGCCATTATTTAAAAGGTCAGACATAGACACATTCTTAACAATTATAGACCCATATTGAATTTACCCTTTCTCTCTAAAATACTTGAAAATATAGCAATGAATCAGCTTCAATCACACCGTTACACATCACAATTTATTTAAGAAATCCCACTCTGGCTTTCGCACTGGTCATAGTACAGAAACAGTACTAACGCATGTTGTAATCGCCATTCTGATATCCTCTGATGAAGGAAACTCCAGTGTAATTACGTATGTTGCTAGACTTAAGCGCAGCATTTGACACCATTGACCATTCTATTTTACTGCACAGGCAAGGATATAATGTTGGGCTTACAGGCATTGTCCTTGCCTGGTTTAGCTCTTGTTTATCAAATCAATTCCAGTATGTACCGAAATGTGCTGATATTACTCCATAATTATACACAGAGCTGAGGTATGGTGTCCCGCAAGGCTCAGTACTGGGACCTTTACTGTTTTCACTTTACATGCTTCCACTGGGATCTATCATTAGAAAACATAATGTTAATTTTCACTCATATGCAGATGACACCCAGTTATACCTTTCTTTTTGACCAAATGAAGTTTTTCCAATGTTGCCTTTAATTACTGAATTAAAGGGGTGGATCGATGAGAACTACTTGTCTTTAAACACTAATAAAACAGAGATGTTAGTTATTGGAGGGAGTTATGCTGATTGCAACAATATTTTGTCATCATTTAACTCAGTTGGAATCACCCTTAATTTTACTGAATCAGCCTGCAATCTATGAGTTATCTTTGATTCCAGCATGTCATTTAAAGCACACATTACAAAGTTGTCTAAATCATGTTTCTTCCATCTTAAAAATGTTGGGAAATTAAGGCGTTTTCTGAATAAGTGGGATTCTGAGAAATTAATTCATCCATTTATTTCTAGTAGGATTGATGACTTCAATTCGATGTTCACTGGATGTTCAAACTCTTCTTTATACAGTGTGAGACTTGAGGGCGCTGTCACTCCTCAAACCCCGCAGACAAATGTCCAGGACACCTGGTAAAAGTACCAATAAATTGTTTTAATTTCTTTCCTTATTGATTTTGTGCCACAGTGCACCACAATCACCCCAATAAACAATAAATTAATAATACAACAATCCTCCACTCCCAGGAGCTCTGTCAAACTACTTCTCAACTTTGTCTCGGCTTGCTGGGTCTCCCATAGTCCTTTATATAGTCCTTGACCCGAAAGTGCTCCTGTCCTACTGTCCATGCGATTCAATAGCAATTCCGGGTCAGATGAAGACTTCTATTTTTCTTCAGCCCAGAAGTACTTCTGTTCTTCCGTCCCCATGACTTGGGAGTACTTCTGGGCTACAGGGAAAATAAAAATCCCCGTGTCTCCCAGCAGCGCCACACGATGGCACCCAGCCGGGCTGTGAAGCCGAACTCCATCTCCCATGGTACCCTGCGGGAATCTGGGGCACCTCCATGCTGCAGGGGAGACGCCATTTAGTGTCCTGAATATGTCGGCCGGGATGAGCTGCCAGCCGTCCATCACAACAGCTTCCAGTTAATCCAAAATGTTGCTGCAAGAATGTAAATTAAGATCTCAGGATGGTGGTTTGCTTATGATTCCAATGATTAATAAAATAACAGTGGGATGTCATGCTTTTAGTTATAGGGCCCCTAAACTATGGAGTGGTCTGCCTGTTACTATAAGAGGTGTCCCTTCAGTCTCAGCTTTCCAATTGCGGCTGAAGACACACTACTTCACTTTAACATATCCTGACTAAAGCCGCTGATTAACTGTACAGACTTCATCTCTCTTGTTAGTCATTAGCACTAAAACATAAGTAATATGATGTTACTATCCCTCACCTATTCTGTTTCTCTTGTCTGCACTCAAATATGGCACTTGGTCCCACTCTCCTACTGCCCAGTTGTTTTGCCCACCTAAAGTAAAGTCATCTCTGATGGAGGATTGCAGGAATCATTGGGTAGAGGGGTCCTTTCATTGAACTGGCTGGCCTAGTGCTGACTGAGCTGTGGAATGGCCAATAGGGGGAAACAGCTTGATGGCCGAGGTCTCCAGGACTTTGAGCAAATCCAAATCGTGTTATGCAATATCATCTACTGTTGAATTCTAATCTGTACTTGTAATATTTCTATTGCACTATTATATTGTATTGAGGATTACTTGTGTTCTGTTCTATATATTGTATTGTGTTTACCCCCTTTTTTGACACCCACTGCACGCCCAGCCTACCTGGAAAGGGGTCTTTCTTTGAACTGCCTTTCCCAATGTTTCTTCCATTTTTTCCCATGTTTTTTGGGAGTTTTTCTTTGTCTTCTTAGAGAGTCAAGTCTGGGAGGCTGTCAAAAGGCAGGGCCTGTTAAAGCCCATTGCGACACTTCTTGTTTGATTTTGGGCTATACAAAAATAAATTGTATTGTATTGTATTGAATATAGCCTATATTTTAACTGGGAGCAACAGCATCCTGCATGCAAAATTTTGTGAAAATTGAATCAGGTCCTTTTGTGTGCTTAGTAAACAAACAAACAGGCAAACACACAGACAATGTTCTACAAGGATTAAAAAGGATAATAAGAAATGGATACCAGAACAAGACAACATTTATCCTAGAATCCTTGAAGAAATAATTACCTCAGACTGGGAAAACTCATTGGGAATAGAAACTATCATTTATAAAATGCAGGTATTGTTCCTTTCTTGGTAATGTCAGGGCCCTCATGTTTAAATGGTGAGTACGTAAAAAATTGTTGTGTACGCCCATTTCCATGCTCACATTGCGATGCATAAAAACTACACTTGGCGTAAAGCCGCGCACATTCTCGTGCCAGCTCAAACCATGGTATACAGTGCATCCGGAAAGTATTCACAACACAACACTTTTTCCACATTTTGTTATGTTACAGCCTTATACCAAAATGGATTAAATTCATTTTTTTCCTCAGAATTCTACACACACCCCATAATGACAACATGAAAAAAGTTTACTTGAGGTTTTTGCAAATTTATTAAAAATAAAAAAACTGAGAAATCACATGTACAAAAGTATTCACAGCCTTTGCTCAATACTTTGTCGATGCACCTTTGGCAGCAATTACAACCTCAAGTCTTTTTGAATATGATGCCACAAGCTTGGTACAACTATCCTTGGCCAGTTTTGCCCATTCCTCTTTGCAGCACCTCTCAAGCTCCATCTGGTTGGATGGGAAGTGTCGGTGCAAAGCCATTTTAAGGTCTTTCCAGAGATGTTCCATCAGATTCAAGTCTGGGCTCTGGCTGGGCCACTCAAGGACATTCACAGAGTTGTCCTGAACCCACTCCTTTGATATCTTGGCTGTGTGCTTAGGGTTGTTGTCCTGCTGAAAGATGAACCGTCGCCCCAGTCTGAGGTCAAGAGCGCTCTGGAGCAGGTTTTCATCCAGGATGTCTCTGTACATTGCTGCAGTCATCTTTCCCTTTATCCTGACTAGTCTCCCAGTTTCTGCTGCTGAAAAACATCCCCACAGCATGATGCTGCCAACACCATGCTTCACTGTAGGGATGTTATTGCCCTGGTGATGAGCAGTGCCTGGTTTCCTCCAAACGTGACACCTGGCATTCACACCAAAGAGTTCAATCTTTGTCTCATCAGACCAGAGTGTAACGGCCGACCCCTTACCCGGCCGGGCGATACACCTCCAAGACCTGTGGCCTGGATAAATTACTGAGGTTGAATCTAATTATCAAACCGTATCTTTAACAAATTAAACTTTTCCCCACAATCGACGGTGTAAATAAGCACAAAAGAAAAGCAGATATGTAAACTTAAACTGATAAATTGTATTAAATGAAACAGAAAAAATAACAAAATAAATATATATATCTATATATATCCCTCCACCAAAGCAACAACATGACAACAACCTATATTAATATAACAAACCCTCCCTTGCCCTTGTAACATATAACAAACAACACGAATAACAAAAATTAATGAGATACGGAAATGAACGGTCGTGAACTTGAGTCTGAGTAACAATTGTCCTGAATGCAGATGACTGGTTAACCGATATATGGAGTGTTTGTAATTCCCGGAACAAAATGGAACAGCCTCACCGTGTATCCTCATCGTGTAGTGGATGATGAAATCCGGGTCTCTCGTGATGAGGATATTGGAGTAAGTCCGACGGAATGAAAAACAAACAGAATGGAAATGCGCAATGTTACAGATTGTCCAGGTACAGATGGTTAGTGGTCGTTCAAAATGAAAGTCTCCTTCTTTCTCTCTCCTCTCTCTTCTCCGTCTTTGTTCCCTCTTGATTGTTTTTATAGTCCTGTGACGGATGTATTTGATTGATTGTAAACCGGTGTTTTCCAGGTTTGGGGCTGCGGTCTCCTTCCATCATCCGTTCCCCTTTACGGGAATGGCATTCACTGACACACACAAACAGCAAACGGGACGATGGAAACAAGATGCAGGTGGTACAAACACTGACAACACTATTACTACTATGTAGCCCCGCTACAAGAGAATTTTGTTTCTCATGGTCTGAGAATCCTTCAGGTGCCTTTTGGCAAACTCCAGGCAGGCTACCATGTGCCTTGTTACTAAGGATTGGCTTCCTTCTGGCCATTCTACCATACAGGCCTGATTGGTGGATTGCTGCAGAGATGGTTGGCCTTCTGGAAGGTTCTACTCTCTCCACAGAGGACCTCTGGAGCTCTGACAGAGTGACCATCAGGTTCTTGGTCACCTTACTGACTAAGGCCCTTCTTCCCCGATCGCTCAGTTTAGATGGCCGGCAAGCTCTAAGAAGAGTCCTGGTGGTTTCGAACTTCTTCCACTTATGGATGATGGAGGCCACTGTGCTCATTGGAACCTTCAAATCAGCAGAAATTTTTCCATAACCTTCCCCAGATTTGTGCCTCGAGACAATTCCTTTGACTTCATGCTTGGTTTGTGCTCTGACATGAATTGTCAACTGTGGGACCTTATATAGACAGGTGTGCGCCTTTCCAAATCATGTCCAATCAACTGAATTTACCACAGGTGGACTTCTATTAAGCTGCAGAAACATCTCAAGGATGATCAGGGGAAACAGAATGCACCTGAGCTCAGTTTTGAGCTTCATGGCAAAGGCTGTGAATCCTTATGTACATGTGCTTTCTCAATTTTTTTATTTTTAATAAATTTGCAAAAATCTCAAGTAAACGTTTTCACGTTGTCATTATGGGGTGTTGCGTGTAGAATTATGAGGAAAAAAATGAATTTAATCCATTTTGGAATAAGGCTGTAACATAACAAAATGTGGAAAAAGTGATGCGCTATGAATACTTTCCAGATGCACTGTATAAGTTTTGCAAAATGGCACCACCCAGCATCAAAGCAGTGCTACTGTTCCTGTGGGGTTTCCCTTTATTTTTTAGATTCACATCACTGATGTGGCTTTATCAAATACACTGAAATTAACCTCATACCGTTTTTTAGTTTAAGGCATCTGATTGTAATCAACCTGTAACCATATAATGGTACATGGAATAGCCAAACTGTTCCAAATACAATAGCTGCTTTAGCGGCGTTACTCTCAGTGCACCACTCAGAGTATTTTAACCCTCTGTATCTAAATGTGGAATCACAGTTATAAAGCAGCTGATCAGAAAGCTCTATGGCAGATTGTGTCAAGAGTGGAGAGAATTATCTGGATACAGCTTCTAGCACATGCTGCCTCAGCCATGCGCACAGTCTATTTGAACCTTTCCCATTCAGCAAATGCTTCAGAGTCTTTCCTGTAGGGACTTTGCAGTTCAAAAACAGTTTCATCCCAAGAGCCTTAAACACAATCAATCAGTCCATCAAGTGCTCCCGGTAGAACTGTTTGTACTTATAAGTACAATTACAATACAAAACAATACAATTACATTTTTTGTATAGACACAAATCACACAAGAAGTGCCTCAATGGGCTTTAACATGCCCTGCCTCTTGACAAGACCCCCAGCCTTGACTCTCTAAGAAGACAAGAAAAAACTCTCAAAAAAACCCTTGTAGGAAAAAAATGGAAGAAACCTTGGGAAAGGCAGTTCAAAGAGAGACCCCTTTCCAGGTAGGTTGGGTGTGCAGTGGGTGTCAAAAAGAAGGGGGTCAATACAGTACAGTACAATACACAGAACAGAACAAATCCTCAATACAGTATTAAAATAAAAATTTTAGAAGTACGGGGCAGAATTTAACAGTTGATGATATCACATAATATGATTTGGATTTGTTTAGAGTCCTGGAGACCTTATCTCACTGTAAACTTGCATTACAGTTGTAATATTGCACAACCTGAGCCACTTATGGTTTCATATTGCATATTTTTCATTGTTTTTTTATAGTATAATTATTACTATTATTGTTATTTTTGTTGTTATTTTACCATTTTATAGGAAAATAAGTTTATGGAGGATTTGCAAATTGAATCTCATTGCACCATACAATAACAATAAAGGAATTCAATTCAAAAGAAGAGAGAGCATATTTATAGATGATGATGATTGGCTTCTAAGTTGATTTAGATTTCCAGGAGCTATCTTCTTGGAGCTCTTGATATTTTTAAGATGAAATGTAATAAAGTATATATATTACATTATACAGAGAAATGTTCAACTTCAATTAAATAATGTATACTGTTAATAATTAAACGTGTGGACATAGTGGACAGCAGTAGTGATGAACTGGCGCCCTGTTCAAGGATTGTTAATGCTTTGCGCTGTATACTTGCTGGGGCTGGCGTGACCCTGGGTAGATGGATGGAATAATTAAAACATGCACAACATTGGCATTCTCAGCTTACAGATGGCTTGACATTTATTAAAGAGCTGATTGTGTGGTGATTGGTTACTTGGAGAAAGTAAAGGAAGGACAGGAATTGGGGGTTAGTACGTTTGAAAGAGACAGTACTGCTGCCATAAATTATTTCACTGAGGGTCACGCACAGCACAGTAAGCATCTTGCAGGAGACAGGAACAATTTCTGGACAGGGTGCCAGCCCGTTGCTGAAACTGCGCCACCATTCCCACATGTTTAATACATGCTATATTTCCTACCATCATGAAAATGATATGAAGTATACATCTTAGTATTTAAATTGTTCAGAGAGTAATGTAATGTATTTTGTGTCCTGTCGGCATAAGAGAAAGCTTGTTTAAGAAGCACGAAGTGATTCACACACATAGAGTACATAGAAGAACACGTAGAATACGAACCATTAAACGTGCCACTTTAGTTAATATAGGATTTGAGAAACTAGTAATTTAAATGATTTTAAGATGAAGTTTATGACGTTCTACTTTAATGACAAAATAAAATACGTGATTAAAGTGGAAATTTTGACCTATTTTTCCCACAGTGTCCCTGTTTATTTTCTTTTCCCTTGTCGCAGCCCACCTCAGACCACGTGGGGGGCGACCACTCTGGTTGCTATGGGGACCACAGGTACAGCGATTTGAAGCTCAACCCTGTAGGGGCCTGTGGTCACCGTCAGGGGGCGCCCCGATGCCTTAGGAGCCCTGGACATCAGAACTTCCGCCACACCCGGAAGTGCTGGGGGGAAGAGAAGCAGGGACACCCAGAGTGCTTCTGGGTACGCAGCCGGCACTTCCACCAAACTGGGGAGCCCACATGGGACTAAATGATCAGTTCTTGTAAAATATATTTACATTTCGGATGATTGGTACTGTGAGAAGATGCCAGATCAGGCTAGATGAAAAGAAGTTTCTCAAACATGAGGAGGACATCTAAGTTCAGATTTCAAGTTATATTACTGTAATGAAAGGAGAAGGACTTTGTTTCTGAGGAGCCGCCAGGGAACAGTTTCTCTGATTATGTCCAAACATGTTCCAAAATTAGGAAATGATATAAAGTAAAAGTAGATTCTTATAGTGTAATAACATATGGAGCCATGAGAGGGCAGCAATTTTTGATTATTTCTTAGCCTAAAAGCAATAATGGATGCTCATTTTTAAGATAATCCTGTTTGTAAATTCTCCACACCTTTCACAACCAAACAATGAATTTCTGTACTTCTATTTAGGTTCTCACATGATCACACATGCAATACTCAGACACACAGATATACATAGTTGCAAATACTGAGAGGCACATGATAACATGCTCTATATAAGTAAGTTTCATGCATGCATAGTTGCATTCTTACACAACAGACACACACAAATAAATACATACACCTACTGACAAACATTTGCATACCCTCTTGCACTCACACAGACATACACATAAATGATAAAAATCTATAACACACTTGTACAAATAAATGCATGCATGCATCCTGAAACACACGCTCATAATGTAATGATACCAGAGCTTGCTTTCTGTATGTTCACACACAGTAATACACACTCACCCTTAGCCATTCTCTCACCAGCACACACAGACACATTGCTTTCTGATTAGTTAATCAGTGGAAAGTAAACAAAATGCTGATGGAAATGTGGCATGAAGCCAAAGCCTGGGCTCTGTAGAAACCTTAATTAAACATCATCAACTGTTAAAACTCCTTGAAGGACTTGAGGTTCCACTCCAGGGTAAAATTCCCTTCAACCAGTTCATTGAAATGCTGGGCAAGCTGCTCTCAGCAATTGTGTGAAATGATTCAGGGTGACAGCATCAAGGAAAAGGAAAATTACTTTTCAGCCATCCATTTCCTTTTTTAAGCTTTTCCCTTTTTCTAAAGCGTGATTCAGAATGCAATCACAAAACATTTGTGCTGCACAAATGATAACGTTGTTTCAGAATCTGCCGAGTGGAACTGGAAAATAATTACAGCTGAAAATGTTTGTAAATAGTGCTTCCCAGAAAAAATGAAAACGCAATCCAAAACAGCAAGAGACTGAGTCTTGTTTTAGAGCAAGAATATTCACAAAAGTGAAAAAAAATAAGCAAAGGGTACTTGACAAAGAAATGTTAGCAATCTGGGATATTGGTAGAAACTTTAAAAGCTAACACAGAAAAGTAAAATACTGGGAAGCCCCTGTTATCACTGTGCACTGACTAGGATAGATACTCCTTTACTCAATTGCTTTTTGCACATGCTTTATGTCCTTTTTTAATGAGAAAATCAAGAGGATACATCAGTATCTCAGTCCAGACTCTCTCAGTATTTCCTCTGAACTACATCCATCTATTTACTCATTTTCCTCTTTCCAGCTTCCCACTTTCTCAGAAACCTCAGATCTTGTCCGCAAATCTAAACCATCTACTTGTCAGCTGGACCCTCTTCCCACAGTTTTGGTTATAGCCTGCCTCCTCACTTTGGTCCATCTTATTTCTGCTATAATTTACTTCTCTTTTACCACTGGTACTGTTCCTTTATCTTTTAAAACTGCTGCAATAACCCAGTAATAAAAACACCTGGTGCCGATCCTATTAACTTCAGTATTTTTCGCCCAATTTCTAATCTGTCCTTCATCTCCAAAATTTTTGAAAAAATAGTAGCTATCCAACTTCACTCCCACTTATCTCATAATAATTTGTATGAAGAGTTCCAGTCTGGTTTTCATCCTCTACACAGTACAGAAACGGCACTTGTTAAAATTGCTAATGACCACCTTATGGCTGCTGACATTAATTTACACTGTTATGCTGATGACAACCAGCTCTACTATGCTAGTAAACCCACTTCTTCTTTTCCACTATCTTCACTTATTGACTGCATTGCTGAAATTAAATCATGGTTTTCTTTAAATTTTCTTAAATTAGTGACAAAACTGAGTTTCTCCTCATTGGTACAAAATCAACATTATCCAAAGCCAATAATCTTTCACTTGTTATTAATAAATCCTTTGTTTCCTCTTCACCTCAGGTCAAGAGTCTGGGTGTCATCCTTAATAGTACTCTATCTCTCCAATCTCCCATTAATAATATCACCTGGAGCCTCATGTATAAGCGGTGCATACGTACAGAAATGTTGCGTATGAACGTTTCCACGCTTAAATTGCGATGTATAAAACCTAAACTTGGCGTAAAGCCACGCACATTTCCTCAGTACCTCATACCCTGCAAGTTCTGCACTCGTTTTTGCAGACTGGCAGCACCCAGCATCAAAGCAGTGCTACTGTTCCTGTGTGGTTACCCTTTCTTTCTTAGATCTACATTCCTGACGCGGCTTTTTAAATACACTGATACTAACTGCATATTGTTTATTAGTGTAATGATTCTGATTGTAATTAACCTGTAACAATATAATGGCCCAGGGAATAGCCATAGTATTCCAAATACCATAACTGCTTTAGCGTTGTTACTCTCACTGCACCTTCTTTTTCTTCTTTCAGCTGTTCCTGTTAAGGGTTGCCACAGCGGATCATCTTTTTCCATATTACTCTCACTACACCACTCGGAGTATTTATATCACTGTATCTGAGTGTGAATCACAGCAGCAGCTGATCGTAAAGATTATTGGTATACAGTCAACCCTCGTTTATCGCGGTTAATCCGTTCCAGACTCTGCCGCGATAAATGAATTTCCGCGAAGTAGGATTCTTTATTTATAAATCGAATATTTTCGCAGTTAGAGCATAGAAAACCTGTTTACGACCTTCTAAATACAGTAATCCCTCCTCGATCGCGGGGGTTGCGTTCCAGACCCCCCCACGATAGGTGAAAATCCGCGAAGTAGAAGCCATATGTTTTTATGGTTATTTTTATATATTTTAAGCCCTCCCTCTCCCACACTGTTAACATTATTAGAGCCCTCTAGACATGAAATAACACCCTTTAGTTAAACGTTTAAACTGTGCTTCATTACAAGACAGAGATGGCAGTTCTTTCTCACAATTAAAAGAATGCAAACATATCTTATCTTCAAAGGAGCACCGTGAAGAGCAGATAATGTCAGAGAGAGCGCTCGCTAAGAAAAGCAAACAATCAAAAAATCAATACGTGCTTTTAAGTATACAGAAGCACCACGATAAAGCAGCATTTTGTAGAGGAGCATCTAGGCAAACAGCCACTGTGTAAACAGCCCCCTCTGCTCACACCCCCTCCGTCAGGCAGAGAGAGTGAGAGAGACAGAGAGAAGCAAACAAAACAAGCGCCACGCGGGAAGCATATCTTATAGCATTGAGGAGTTTTCGTTAATATGTAATACATGCTCTGATTGGGTAGCTTCTAAGCCATCCGCCAATAACGTCCCTTGTATGAAATCAACTGGGCAATCAAACTGAGGAAGCATGTAACCTAAATTAAAAGACCCATTATCCGCAGAAAGCGGCGAACCAGCGAAAAATCCGTGATATATATTTAGATGTGCTTACATTTAAAATCCGCGATAGAGTGAAGCCGTGAAAGTCGAAGCGCGATATAGCGAGGGATTACTGTACAGCATCAAGCACACGCTGCCTCAGCCACGGCAAAACTCTTCAGAGCCTTTCCTGTACGGACCTCGCGGTTGAGAAACTGTTTCATCCCAAGAACTATAAACGCACTCAATCAAGTGCTCCTTGTAGAACTGTTTGTACTTATAAGTACTGTACAATTACCCCACTGTAAACTTGCACTACAGTTATAATATTGCACAACCTGTGTCACTTTATGAAACGCGTATTTACATATGATGAAGATGTAATTTTTGAGATGAAATGCAACAAAATTTGTTGATTATATTATACAGATAAAACTTTAACTTCATTTAAATAATCTGTATTGTTAATAATTAAACATGTGAGGACATGGTGCCGCAGTGCTAGCTAGTTCACAGATTGATCCTACCTCGTGCTGTATTCTTGCTGGCCTGGCGCAACACTGGAATGATAGACTGATAGAATAATTAAACATTTACTACGAAGATATTTCAATGTTCCTTGAAAGTTTTGAAGAATCGTGATTCTAAGCTTACAGATGGGCTTAAGATCTATTACAGAGCTGACTGTGTGGCAATTGGGTATTTGGAGAAAGAAATGTAAGGACAGGAATTGGAGGTTATTACGTTTGAAAGAGACAGTACTGCTGCAATTAATTATTTCATCGAAGGTCGTGCATTGTGCAGCAAGCATCTTGCGTGAGACATGAATGATCACTGCACCACCATGTTCCCATGTTTAATAACATGCTTTCATTCCCATCATCATGAAAATGATATCACATATACATCTCAGTTTTTTAATTATTCAGAGAGCTGTAATATTATGAATGTAATGGATTCTGTGTTCTGTCGGAGAAAGCGCGGAAGCAGGTAGTGAATAACACAAAGAGCACATAGAAAATCAAATACAAAACAAAGCATTTAATGTGCTACATTAGTTACGATGGGATTTGAGAAACTAGTTAATTAAACAATTTTAAGATGAAGTTTATGATGTTCTACTTTAATGACAAAATAAACTATATGATCAAAGTGGAAATTTTGAGATTAAAGTTGACATTTTGTGCTTTTTTCCCACTGTGTGCCTATTTTTTTTTGTCTGTACCCTAATAAGCTTTCATATGATGGTGGGCTACGACTCAGCTTTTCACAGCGACTTTGATATGTGACGTCTTTTTTATTTTGGGCAATGTGCGACTTTGTGAAATTGAGCTTTCGAGTTTCTCGGACACTGTCACTTGATCATCTTCCTTTTGTTGATTATACCACTGTTTAAATCAACAAATAGTACGTTTTTCCTTGCTTCCACTTGGTATTCGCTGAAATTCTTATATTTTCCCCAGTGCTTTTCCCATTGTCTTTTCACAGAAAGCTGAACTTAAGGGCTATTTATATTGATTTGCAAATTCAAAGAAGCGTAATTCTGTTAGGAGTTGGGGCGGGGCAGCAGGTGCGTGCACGTGCGTTACTTTTCACACTGATCGGGATTTATGTAGCGGAAGAACGTGGAAGTTTGTGTACGCACAGATTCCTGCATCTGGATTTTTCTGTGCGTACACACATTCTCCGCTTCTGTGCTTATGCCATGTTATAGTGTGAGTTCTATGCATGCCATTATAAATGAGGCCCCTGGTCAGCCTACTTTCACTCACATAATATTAATTGCATCCACCCCTCCCTCACTCCCAATACCACTGCCATCCTTGTTCACAGTCTTGTTAATTCTCTTCTGGACTATTGCAATTTACTCCTCTTTGGTCTCTCTAACAATCTCTCCATAAACTTCAGCTGGTCCAGAATTCTGCTGTATCATTACTCGAACCCCGTCTATTCACTATGTTACTCCAGTCTTGCAACAGCTTCATTGGCTCTTGATTAAGTTTCAAATTGATTTTAAAATTCTTCTGTTAACATTTAAGGCCATTCATAACCTCGCCCCTCACTATCTGTCTGACCTTCTTCATGTTGCCCTTCCCCCAGTAACCTTAGATCCTCTTCCTCCATCCACCTGACAGTCCCTATCTCTCATCTAACCACTATTGGGAGCAGAGGATTCAGCTGTACAGCTCCCAAGCTCTGGAACTCCTTATCTACTGAGCTTAGAAATACTGAATCATTCTCAACTTTCAAATGTAAACTTAAAACCTATCTGTTCAAATTTTTTTTTTCTCTGTAATTACAATGGCTTTGTTTGGTTTTAACTTTTTATATTTTCTGTAATTTTTGGTACTTTTAGTTATGTTTATAATGTGCTTTTTATTTATTGTTTGTTTAGTGACTTTGAGTGCTTAGAAAGGTATCTATCTATCTATCCTGTAAATACCTCCAAACGAGGGAGGGAATATTTCTCTACCATCCAGAAAGCCAGAATCTAGTCAGACATACTGAAAAATGTCTCGGCAATCAATGTTGGGAGCCCAGGATACTGGACAAAGCCCAGTAAAACATGGTAGAATTCCTGACCCACTGAAGAGATGACACAATAACCTCACAATCTCACAATGTGAGAGTGATGGGCCTAGCATTAAAAACAATGTTAGATTGGTGTTCAGTAAGTAATAGTAGGATGTTTAGTATCTAATATTATTCAGTCTTGTAAAAAATAACAAATATCATATACAGAAAAGTACTAAGCTAGTCACATAATACTTCTGATACATCTGATTGCAAGTAGTATATCTGAGGGCCATTGTCTTGGGAAATTTGACACAGCTAGTCCTTTAAAATGAAATGATATTTGGAAAAGAGTTTAGAAAGTGTCAAAAAAAATCTTTCTAAGGGGTAACGTGTAAAATAAGTCACATATGAGTGTCAAAGTAGAAAGAGTTAAACAGAACTTGATGTCACTAGGCAGGTGCAGAAAATTCTCCAGAGCCTATACCATTGCCACATACAGCAATGACCTTTTTAAGTATTTCCTATTTAGTGTTTTATCTATATTACTGCACAGAGGCCTGGTATGTAAATGAAGGGTCTGTGTCTTTAAACATTGTTTGCATATGAATGTGAATTTCATCAGAGTTTCTTTGCATGTTGATTTTCATAAAGCGTTCGACTAATTTGATTGAGCTGCCCTGTGGGACATCCTGAGACTCCACGGGATCCTCCCAAATTTCCTGGAAATCATGGCATGCCTGTACACTGGTACTGTGAG
This sequence comes from Polypterus senegalus, assembly GCF_016835505.1. Taxonomy (NCBI): domain Eukaryota; kingdom Metazoa; phylum Chordata; class Cladistia; order Polypteriformes; family Polypteridae; genus Polypterus; species Polypterus senegalus. The sequence continues at coordinate 37,914,053 of NC_053165.1, forward strand.
TGCTGTGTAGAGTGGAGGCAGAACCACTGCATTTTCCCAGTTGATTCTGGGGTTCGTCAAGGGTGTGTTCTTGCTCCTAATCTGTTCAATGCTTGCATGGACTAGGTGTTGAGAGGGTCAGGGGGTCCAGTGGCTGTGGAGAATTTGTTGGTGAAGAGAGATTCACTGATGTTGATTTTGCCGACAATGCTGTGATTTTCACAGAGTCAATGGAGGATCTGATTGGGGATCTCGAGAGACTGAATAAGGAGTCTGGATGTCTGGGCTTGCGAGTGTCCTGGATGAAAACCAAGATCCAGGACTTTAATGAACTTTTGAGCACAGCCATCAGCAGTGTGTTTCGGCAGAGAGAGTGTCGACCTTGACAAGAGGTTTACTTACCGCGGTAGCGACATTCATGTCTCTGGTGACTCTCCCTATGAAGTCAGTAGATGGATTAGGAATGAACAGGGGGTCATGAGGTCATTGGAAAGGGATGTGTGGTACTTCCTATAATTCTTCAAAAGCACAAAGGTCCAAGTCTTTGGAGTCCTGGCACTTCCTGCTGTGCTATATGGTTACAAGACATGGACACTATTCAGTGACCTGAGATGAAGGCTGTACTGCTTCAGTATGGTGTCCCTTTGGAGAGTCCTTGGGCACCGCTGGTTTGATTTTGTATCGAATGAGTGGTTGCTCACTGTGTCCCACATAAGGCACATTACCTGCATTGTGAGGGAGTGTCAGTTAAGGCACTAAGGCCATGTGGCGCAATTCTCCGAGGATGATCCGGCCCACAGAATCTTTATTGTTGAGGACTCAAGCAGCTGGACCAGGCCAAGAGGACACCCACATAATGCCTGGCTGTAGCAGATAGATGGTTATTTCTGGACGGTGGGACTGGACCATGTGTCTTTCTGGGGGGCTGCCAACCAGGATCCCAAGCTGTTTTGTCATGTGATGGGTGTGGTAATGTGCTGTACAAGTACATGCTCCCCAGCCTGACCTAACCTGACAAAGCCAAAATGCAAGATATAAATCAGGGTCAAAGAAGAGAAAAGAATTCATGACCAGAGAAAGCTTTAAACACCAATAATGCAATGGCTTAATTTAGTTTTGATTTATCTCTAATCTTCAATGGCCAGGAAGTGTATAATGCTGTCCTTTATATAGTCACAGTAATGACATCATATGTTTCACACTCCCAGTCATCTTGCCAAGCATCTCTACATCATAACAATAAAACAATACAAAGGTCCATAATTAAAAAAAACATAGCAATGGCAAAATGTATTTAAAAAAAAATGTTTAAAAACATTCTAAATCAACATATCAACCTTATCATTACATTCCTTGACTTCTAAGACCACCAAAATGACATATACATTATTTTTGGATGCCAAGAAAATTCCAAAAAAACGCAAAATAATGTCCAGGGGTAACATTTTTTTTCATGTAAATGAGTCTAAAAATATGCATATGCCAAAAAACATGAAAATGCATATCACAAAAAAACATTTATAAAACCTGTACACAATTTACCTACTTATCTACCTATTTATGTATTTATATATTTAAAGAGCATCTGTAAAAACCAAATTTTCCCCTTGGGACAAAAAAAGTATCTATCTATCTATCTATCTATCTATCTATCAAATTACCCTTAATAAATCACAATCATTTTGCAAATGTGTGTACATGAACGCACCATGAATCCAACTTGGTTGCCTTCTTGAAACAATGATATATGGACCACGCTAACCAACCTCATCCAAATATAATGAACAGATTTAAGGTGAGACAATGGTGACAACATGGGAGAGAGGCAAAAGGTAAAACTTTGAAGACTGTAAGATCTCACCTCTGAAGTGGAACTGCACAAAGAATCTTTATTTGGTGACCTAAACACAAGTGACATCAAAGTATGTTGAATGGCAACATGTTACTGCTGCTGGGAATGTGATGAACTCTACTAGCCGTACATTAAAAAAAGAATGGTTTGACCTCAAGATAGAAGTGAAGAAGCGGACTGCTTGTCATTGGCAGACAGATGTGAGTGAAAATGGAGGGGTAAAAAGCACATCTTCGTTCTCTCCAATTTTAATCTGAAAATGTTATCTGTAATTGGGATGCCTTATTATTCAGTCAGTCAGTCATTGTCCAAACCCGCTATATCCTAACACAGGGTCACGTGGGTCTGCTGGAGCCAATCCCAGCCAGCACAGGGTGCAAAGCAGGAACAAATCCCAGGCAGGGCACCAGCCCACCGCAGGACACACACCCACACACCAAGCACACACTAGGGACTAGAGGACTAGAATTACAACCTTTTTTGCTTTTTTGTGCGATTTCAAGATTTCTCATGGTTCAAAACATTTATTCTTTGATGAACAGATGTGTGACCCCCAGTCCACTGACAGCTTTCAAACTACAGGCACTTTTCCCTTCAAATCCATTTAATATATTTTAAATGGATTCTATTTGTTTTTTGTTTCTTTCTTCTGTTACGTAAGTTACATTTTCTCTGCTAAGCTTCTGGTGACACTCAATTGAGACAAACTAATTATTTTTCTTTTTTTAATTTGTGTGTGTGGAGACCTCATTACTATTATAATCTAACAACTGTCACTCAAACAGTATACGTATATACAAGTAATAACAAAGAAAAGAAAAAATGAGGCATTAAACAGAATCAGTTTCTATAAACAATATTGAAACTAAAAGAAACAAAAAAACAAAAAAATGCTTATTTAATTGACAAATTCAGAAATAAAAAAACATAGCAATGTACACATCCATCCATCCTTTTCCGCTTATCCAAGGTCGGGTCACGGGGGCAGCAGCTTGAGCAGAGATGCCCAGACTTCCCTCTCCCCAGCCATTTCTTCTAGCTCTTCCGGGGGAATCCCGAGGCATTCCCAGGCCAGCTGAGAGACATAATTCCTCCAGCATGTCCTGGGTTTTCCCCGTGGCCTCCTCCTGGTTAGACTTGCCCGGAACACCTCATCAGGGAGGTGTCCAGGAGGCATCCTAATCAGATGCCTGAGCCACCTCATCTGACTCCTCTCGATGCGGAGGAGCAGTGGCTCATTTTTAAGATGAAATGCAGCAAAATATGTTTATTATATTATACAGATAAAACTTTAACTTCATTTAAACAATCTATATTGTTAATAATTAAACATGTGAGGAAATTGTGCCGCAGCGCTAGCGAGGAGCTGGTGCTCCGTTCACGGATTGTTCCTGCCTCGCACCGTATTCTTGCTGGTGCTGGCGCAACACTGGAAGGATAGATGGATAGAATAATTAAATATGTACTACGAAGATATTTCAATGTTCCTTAAAAGTTTTGAAGAATCGGCATTCTAAGCTTACAGATGGCTTAACATCTATTACAGAGCTGAATGTGTGACGATTGGGTATTTGGAGAAAGAAAAGTAAGGACAGGAATTGTGGTTTAGTATGTTTGAAAGAGACAAAACTGCTACAATAAAGTATTTCATCGAAGGTCGTGCATGGCGCAGCAAGCATCTTGTGTGAGACATGAACAATCACTGTGCCACCGTGTTCCCATGTTTAACAACATGCTTTAACTCCTATCATCATGAAAATGACATTACGTATACATCTCAGTATTTTAATTATTCAGAGAGCTGTAATATTACGAATGTAATGAATTCTGTGTCCTGTCGGAGGAACAGAAAACCCAGAAGCACACAGTGATTCACACATAGAGCACATAGAAGATCAAATACAAAACAAAGCATTTAACTTGCTACTTTAGTTAGGATGGGATTTGAGAAACTAGTAAATTAAACGATTTTAAGATGAAGTTTATGATGTTCTACTTTAATGACAAAATAAACTACGTGATTTAAATGGAAATGTTGTGATTAAAGTTGGCATTTCATGCTTTTTTCCCACTGTGTTCCTATTTTTTTCTCTGTACCCTGATAAGCTTTCATATGACACTCAGACAGTGGGCTATGACTTGCCTTTTCACAGAGACTTTGATATGCGACAACTTCTTTTTTATTTTGGGCACTGTGCGACTTTGTGAACTTAAGCTTTTGAGTTTCTCTGACACGCTATGTCACTTGATCAACCTACTTTTGTTGTTTATACCACTCTTTAAACCAAAAAATAGTATGTTTTTCCTTGCCTGCACTTGGTATTTGTTGAAATTCTTCTATTTTCCCTTATGCTTTTGCCATTGTCTTTTCACAGAAGGCTGAGCATAAGGGCTATTTATATTGATTTGCATATTCAAAGAGGTGTAATTCTGGGAGGAGTTGGGGCGGGACAGCAGGCACGTGCACGTGCATTACTTTTCACGCTGACCAGGATTTATGTAGCGGAAGAACGTGGAAGTTGGCGTTCGCATAGATTTATGCATCTGTATTTTTTGTGCATACGAACATTTCCACTTTTGTGCTTACACCCTGTTATAGTGTGAGTTCTACGGATGGCGTTATGAGGCCCCTGGTTACTAACAATATACTTTTTGACTGTACTTATCATTCTGCTGATGGAGTGGTGATGTTATGTTCTGTTTCTTTGTTGGGGAGAAATTGTGGGTGGCCCATTTTGGCACTGCTTTGGCTGATGGATCTGCTGCCCAGAGGCTGTGGTGGTTTATCGATAATTTTTTCTGTTACATTTTTGTGCACAGGCATGATTTTATGGACTTGGAGTTCCAAAATACAAAGAAAGTCCTGTAACTCTTCAAAATACCCACTGAGAGGTATTTATCATAAACCCTGGGTATATATAATCTATACTAATAAAAGGCAAAGCCCTCACTCACTCACTGACTGACTGACTCACTCATCACTAATTCTCCAACTTCCCGTGTAGGTAGAAGGCTAAAATTTGGCAGGCTCATTCCTTACAGCTTACTTACAAAAGTTGGGCAGGTTTTAAAACGACGCCATTGATTTCAGGCAAGATTGCTTTTCTCCTGGACAACTATACGTTGCATTCTCAAGACTGAGCTTGCACAGCTTCGTCATATTAGAACCGGAGTACAGCCAGAAACTTTTAAGTGCCAGGTCTTAGCTAACATTAAATTAAGCAGAGGACATCGCAACATCACACAAGAGAGCAGCTCACGTGAACTTACTGAACGCAGTATGAGTGATCACTTCCATGCATCAAACCTGTTCAAAAAACGCATTACACAATTGACAAGGTGATGGCTTTATATGTCGTTCGTTTATGAAAGAGCGGAGAAGCTGTGTAAAGGCTGTTTCACAAAAAACCAGTGGAGAGTCTTATATGAGCAGGCAGTCAGCTAAAGAAGGGAATCAATAAATATCTATATAATCGTAATAAATGAGCAAAAAATAACGTACAAGCCTTGGATTAAATAAAGGAAATGGGTACCTGAACAGTAAAGTAAGTCTCAAATAGCTACACAATAACTATAAGAATCGTAATAAACGAACAATAAAACGGTACAGAACCACAAAGCAAGGAGAAACAATGTCCTTATATGGCGTTCATTTATAAAGCAGCGGAGAAGCTGTGTGAAGGCAGCTACACAAAAAACAGCAGAGCGCCACACTCTGAATGTATTCCTGGCATCACCATTATACCATCTGATCTCCCATTTCAATTGAAATGCCTCAAATTTCCAGTAAGGCTCTGCTTCGCGATGACAATTAATAAGTCTCAAGGACACACCCTACAAAAGATTGCCATTGATTTGAGGCAACATTGCTTTCCTCCTGGACAAAGCTATACGTTGAATTCTCAAAAGTAATATATATATATATATATATATATATATATATATATATATATATATATATATATACACACACACCCCGATCTACATACTGTCAAATAAACGAACCACATACCCTGGTGCTGACGTCCGAGGTTCGATTCCCGAGAGGGGGTTCAGTGAGTGTTTACTGCCTGATGAGCCCAGAATTAGGGTGAAACACGTGCCGCGTACTGTTTGCATTATTTGACAATAAAACTATTTCAATATATTCAATATATATATATCAGCGCTTCCCGATTCATTTTACCCTTGCACCCCCTTGGTTTGAGAAGAAATATGAAAAAATATTAGGTTAACGCAGAAAAACAGATCACCAATTGAAGCTTTATGAATAATGGATACTTTATTCGCCATCAATAATTGTTTTGGTAAAGCCATACTCAGTGTAATCCTCCTTCAATGTTATAATTTTTCCGCGACTAGCCATGATTAAATGAACGGTAAAAATGTAAGAGCGAAGCGAGGGTGACTTATTCAGGAAGGCAGGCGACAGCTCAATAGCTCGAATTTGGATATAAGTAGGTTCTATTTAGTCGCCAGAAATATCTTTGGTAGGAATGGAAGTTGAATTTAGTCTTTAAATTTCTATGGTGAGGAAAAATGTATGCAATGATGACTAAATTTAACTTACATTCCTACT
>NC_053165.1:38645462-38667962 GCF_016835505.1 Polypterus senegalus
AAAAAGACAAGAAAACAAACAGAAAGATGAAAATGACCGTGAAAATGTGCAGTGTGGGAGGAGCCAAATCAACACAAAGAATCTTTGGATAACTTTGAAATGTACTTATTGTAGTATTTTTTACAAATTCATTCAGGCAAATAAACAACAATAGCTATCATCCTCAAAACTACACAATAAGCAACAACAAATAATTTGGCTTGAGAAAACTGAAAGAATGAATGTTTAAATTTACAAATGTTATAGGAGGTTACCTTTTGACTCACCATTGAAAAGAATACTGAGCACAGCAAGACTGCATTGGTGAGTAAGATGTGTTGCATCCCATCTCTTTAAAGCGTATGAGCCCTTACTACTTTGTCTTGTGCTCTGTTCGGTTCAATCAGCTTCCACATTTGCACAGTTAGAATTCAGTTTTTTTTTGTTTTCATGATTACAAGAGTATATGACAAGAAGATTACATGGTTTCAATTACTATTCAGGTTTTTTATTATTATTATTAACGCATGTTCAAACAGCCTATGTTTTGAAAATACTGCATATAGTTTACATAAGAGGCAGAAAACTTCCTATTGTCTATTTAAACCATTATTCATTTTTTTTTTTTTTACTTTTTATCTTCTCCCTTTGGTTGGCTAGGGAAAGGAAGGTAACAGTCTTGTGAGAAAATACTTTATGTTGGCCAAAGGAATGTTTGTTATATTCTTCATTTATGCTTGTTTCAAGCTCTATCATCACTGGTTTGTATATAATAAAACTCTATTTAAGCTTTTAATGACTGATGTTCTGTATCAACCTGACAGTAACTGACTCAAGAGAGGCAACTTATGTTAACTTTCAACTGCAGTTATGATGTGAGGGAAATAATTATTAGGCTCTATCTATGACAACTATACACCACCAGATACCCTCAAAATCTAAAGCTATTGGGTAGGAATCGTACATATCATCTCTGAGCCCCAGAGCTTCTATTTTCTGGCATATCAGGGTGCAAGATAAACAAGGGCTTTCGTGGTGGACAACGAGAGTATTTTCTCTTGAACACTTTTCCATTTCTTTTTGTGCAGGGTGTGCTTTTAAATTACCTTAATTATTAGCTATACTTTCAACATTTAAAAGCATGGGTATAATGATGCACAAATCTCACAATGTTATATATACACAGTATATCTCAGTCTATATTATCACTGAAACAGGGACTCCAATGGAAACCTGGCAAGGGCAGATTTGAAACAAATATTAAGTTTTTCTTCACAAAGACATCGTAGACATGGAATAACCACCAGTAAATATGCTACATATGCTACATAGTGGCTCTTTAAATGATCTTTAGAGCTCATTTCAAGTATCAGACCACCCATTGTATATTCAAATCTAACATTTTTAATTCCTACATGTAATACTTCATATACATTAAATTTTATTGGCCATATGCTTTCAAAGTCCTTCAGTTTAAACTACATTATCTGCCCTTCTATCTTGTATGGTATCACCTACAAACATAACCAGGTTATTGATAATTCTGTCCAGACCATTTACGTATATTAAAAAGAGCAGCAGCCCCAGCATGACCTCTAAGAGACACCACTCTTAGCATCGGCACATTTTGAAAAAGTTCCTCCACAATTATCCTTTGCTTAAGCCAATTTTGGACACACCTACAGACCCTGCCCTGAATTCTCATTTTTTTAACTTGATCACTAACCTTTCATGTAGTAGCTTATCAAAAGCTTTTTGAATAACCAAGATGAAAATATGCACTTCTTTGATCGCATGCCGTTGATGCTAACTCTAACCCATATTAGTGAAAGACAACCTTCCTCATCTGAACCCATGTTGAGTATTTGCTAACATTCCTGTCCTAGGCATGTGCTACTCAGTGTTTTCCTTAGTAATAGCTTCCATTTATTTACCTGGGATGCAGGGTAAAGCTAACCACCCAATAGTAAACTCAGTCTGCCCAATAATCACCCTTTTAATATAATGAGAGCTTTGCTAGCCTCCATTCTAAGAATTTCCTCTGTGAACATAGATTTTTGAAAAATAGGTGCCAAGGGTTTATATATGTACTCACTAACTTTCTTAAGAAAAAATGTTACTTGTTTTTGGTAATTTGTTTGATTTATCTAAGCAGTACTTGTCCCTTTACAATTTCTAGGTCACAAAGTTCCTCCTTAGTAGTCAGTGTTATATTTAGAATTTTACAACTACTTCACAGATATTAATTTAAATATAGTTCATATCATTTGGCATTTCACGTCTGTATATTCTAATTTGTCTTTACTGTTCTAAACACTTCATTACCTCTTGCTTGGCCATTCTCTGCAATGCTTCTCCCCGTCTTTTTAGCCTTCCTACGATCCTTTTGAACCGCTGCTGTCATGCCCTCATATGGATAACAATGGATTTATGAGCCTTATACACAATATACACAGCTGTTCTTTTCTTTGCTACTTCCTTTTATGCCCCTTATTTGTTACACACCAGAGTTTCATTTAAGTTCATACCATGACAACATTTTGCAACCAAGTTGTACTGCATCATATGTAAAACACTTTTAAATCTGTTTTGCCAAATCTACTCAAGGTCTATCAAACCAAAATTATACATAATTGATTCTGTTTTAGAATACGTACTGTAGTCTGCCAAAACAGTGAAATCTATCATATTATGGTCACTAGATCCTACAGGTTAATATGCCTTTACCCCTTATGACAGAATACTAAATCCAGATAGGCGTGTCACCCTGCTTCAAACAAGCTGTGTTAAAAACAAGTCACTAATTATGTCGAAACACTTCTGTTCTTGTGCTATGGTGTATGTAAGGATAGCTCAGTTAATATTTGGGTATTTAAAGTCCAGCCTCTAAATACAGCCTCTAAAATGGCCTTTTTAAGATTATTAAAAAGATGTAAACTTACTATTGTCTGCACTACAGGGTCTATAACACACTCCTAATATAAGGCCTTGAACCCATATGTTGTCAGGTTGAACCCAAACATCCTCACCAAGTTGTGGCTCACCATCTAAATGAAGAAACCATGCATTTTACATAAATTGCGATTCCCCCATCCCTTTAGTTTAACCTGTCTTTACTAAAAAATATGTACACCTCTAAGTTACACTTTTGTTTAACCCTTTATGTGAAATTCTAAACCTGACCTTTCCTCAACTCCCTGCACCCCGCCACCACCACCACCAGCTAAAATAATGTTGCTAGCCACTCACTCATTGCTAACCTCTCACCATGAAAAAGGTCCCATTTTTTCCAGGAGTCTCAATGCCCCATGAACCTATACCCTTCTATCCTACACAAAGATTTTAACCACCTTATCAGTTCTGCTCCTCAGCCTGGCACCTGTTTAAATTTAGATTGCAGAATGGACAGCCTGCATCAATGTAAGTAATTTTTTCCAACATGGACAAAGACAACTATCCACCCCTGATCCAGCCAAGAACCTAACCAGCCTTCCAGAAAGGTCTCCAACCTGTGCATACTTGCACTGTGCTAAACTCTCTTTGGAGCAAACCTGCACTTCAACCAACCTAATGATTGAGACCCAGGGGGGACTCAATAGTTTTCTACTATTGCTTACGCTTAACTGAACAAGTGTTATATAGCATTCCGCTTATTCTTTATATTCCTTAAGTTCTTCCCACTACAGAGTCACTGCTACTTTAACTATTCATTGCTACAGTATTGGTTACTTATAAATTTGCTGGTTATGTCAACTACTTCCTGTGCTATTTGCCCGCTGACACTTGTTTTGAATACAAGTAACTTTTCCAAATCCTTCTCGAAACACCTTTCTTCCTGTGTGGACAAAAAAGGCAAAAAAAAAAAAACCTCATATATAGGAGAAAAAAAAGTTTTAAAAATTCCTGCACCACTCCTTAACAATAACCAAAAAAGTACTTAGTTGCAAAATTTATGTTTAAATTAGCTCTCATAACTGCAGTAACACAAAACACTCAGCACTTATTCCAATTCAACTAGCAAGGATGACGCCAGCACATCAGCTCACCGATAAACATCTTACAGTGGCATGCAAAATGTTTGGGCACTCTTCTTTAAAATGTTTGTTACTGTGAAAAAGAGAGCAGAAGATTAACTATTAGCCAAAAGGAAAGGATGACACATTTCTTTAATATTTTAAGCAAGATTACATTTTTATTTCCATCATTCACAGATACAAAATGCCAAAAAAAGAGAAGGACCTGAAGCAAACGTTTGGGCATTTGACATGGTCAGTACTTATTAACACCCACTCTGGCAATTATTACAGCTTGTCAAAGCTTTTTGCAGCCAGCTAAGAGTCTTTCAATTGTTACTTGGGATATTTTCACCCACTCATCCTTGCAAAAGGCTTCTAATTCTGGAAGACTCTTGAGCCATTTTCCTCATGCACTGCACTTTCGAGATCTATTCACAGATTTTTCAATTATGTTTAGGTCGGGGGACTGTGAGGGCCATGGCAAAACTGTCAGCTTAGATCTCTAGAGATATTCCATTGTAGACTTTGAGGTGTGTTTCAGATCACTATCTTGTTATAGGACCCACCGTCTTTTGAACACGAAATGTATGTATTTCAAATAATGATATACTGTTTTGCTATACAATTACAGACACCTTACTCCCAGACAAAAAGACTTGAGGTGTGAGAATTTTGTGTCGGACTTCAGCTGCCTCAGTGGGGAATGGCACAGCACTCTGCCAGCTTGCTGCCAACTGACACATTTGCAAAACAAAGACGCTTATGGGTGGAAAATTGGTGAAGTGATGTAGGAGCTGTGGGTAAAATTAAGGTGCCCTGGCATTATAAATATTTTTGCAGGTTTCAGGGATTTTAGTGTTAATAAAAGGGGAGTGTCTGTCTGGTCGCTATGTCTCTGTTATCCAACCGAATGGACACACCACCCAGCAAATGAGAATATCAAACAGAAAGCAGCTGCTGGACAAACAGAAATCAGTTTATCCACCATAATAAAGGGACACGTCTGTGTCCGGTTGCTGTGCAATTTCTTATGGGATTTGTAAAAACAGTGGAAATGTTTGTGATGTGCCATCTGTTGGAATGACAAATGCAATGCATTTTATTACAACATGCAGTACAGAAAATATTCCAACAGATGGTGAACTGTAAACATTAACACTAAGGTATATGTTGGTTACTAAGATTTCAACCTGTCTTAGACAGGTAGCACAGCTAATATCTACACAACTATGTATTGCAAAGTTGATTCACTCACTCACTAGCAAAAACACTACTTCTCATTCAGCTAAGAAGCTTAAATTTGAAAGGATGGTACATCTAGGGAGTTAGGTCTCCAGTAAGAAAGAATATTTCAACAAATCAATAATTAGAGGTGTAAAAAAAAAAAAAAAATCATAAAAGACAAATTAAATATTCCAAAATCTCAAAGGTGCTTAGACTGATCTGACTGAAATTTGGTGACACTGTACAAAAACACTTATTTATTGATAATTGTGATTAGTAATGGTCTAGCGAGTGGGACATTCTAAAGCAAGGTGTCCACTACTTCACCAGAGCATTGACAGCAATCACATGGAGAAATCTGTAGAAGCAAAGTGAAAGGAGAAAATTTTGTTGAAGCTCAAAGATGACACATTTAACAATTGAGCACAGTCAATTTTGTGCATATAGTAAGAAAGGTGTTTGAAATATTACCCCTTCCCTCATTTGCAACCTTGTGCTAATACCACTTATCATACAAATTGCAACTCCCATCTGCCAGTGCACTGCTCCAGAAAATTTCATCAACGCTCACAAAGTTTTAAATAAAACCACCAATAAAAGTGGCATGTATCAAATGCTGTTTTTTTTTTTTTTTTTTAAATTCCTCAACCACTTTGAGATAATTTCATTGTTTCGCTGTATCTCAGCATATATCGTAAGAGCAGTGTTTCTCAAGTTTATTTTTAATAATTGTATTGTAATCATTCCATACAAATTAATCAATTTTTACAAAAAAAAATGGGATTGAGATTGAAAAACAAGTCAATCCCCATCCCTGAGAGAGAGAGAGCTCATGACCAATAGGGTAAAACTTAAGGCTTGTAAACATACCTAAATTGATTAGTTTAATAGACCAATAGAGATGGATGGAGAAGAAAAAGAAATGAGACAATTGCTTCCTATGTGCTTTAAGAGCTTATTCTAAAATATTATTGATTAGATCCTGCCAGGTTCTGAAAAACTTCTGTACAGATCCTCTAACTGAATATTTGATTTTTTCCAATTGCAAATAGTATAAAACATCAGTTTCCCATTGACTTAAAAGAGGAGAGTTAAGATTCTTCCAGTTTAGCAAAATAAGTCTGTGTGTCCAAAGTTCAGTGAAAGCAATCAGTTCATTTGTCCTTCTCCACTTTAAACCCATCTGAAAGAACACCAAACACAGCTGTTAATGGGTTAGGAGGGATTGCGACACCAAGGCTGTCTGAAAGGCACTTAAAAATGTTGATACAAAATGATATTAATTTGGTGCTGGCCCAAAACATGTGATCCAGTGAGGCTGGGACTTGATTGCAGCATTCGCAGGTTGGATCTTGCCCTGGAAACATTTTGGACAGTTTTAGGTGAGACAGATGTGCTAAATATATAATTTTGAGTTGAATAATTGTATGCTTTGCGCATATGGAGCTTGAGTGAAGTTTCTGCATTACTACTTTCCACTCCTTTTCTGATATATTGATTAAGAGATCTTTTACCCATGTTCCTCTTGGATCTTTGAAAGGGAGAGACTGTAAAATAATTTTATATATTGCAGAGATGGTGTCCAAGTCCTTGAAATTGAGCAATATTTTTTCCAGCATGGACGAGGGTGTAAGCTGAGGAAAATCGGGCAGGTTCTGTTTAACAAAGTTCCTAATTTGAAGATAGTGAAAGAAATGTGTAGCTGGAAAGTTAAATTTAGAATGTAATTGTTCATAGGATGCAAATATGTTGTCTGTATAAAGATCTCTAAGCAATTTAATCCCAAATCTTTTCCAGATATTAAAAGCTGCATATGTTTGCGAGGGTTGAAAGAGGTGGTTCTCTTGCAGAGGTGCAACAAATAAAAATGCTTTCGACATTGGTTCCAGATTCTACGTAAGTGAAGCACAATTGGGCTATTAGTATACTGCCGATAACTTGCATTTATTGGGGGCAAAAAACAGGGAATATAAAATAGTACTGCAGGATTTTGCTTCTATTGCGGATCAGGCCTGTGTATGTTCATCTATTTGTGTCCAGGTTTGTATAGCTTGTATGTTTGCTGCCCAGTAATAAAACTGAAAGTTTGGTAGAGCCATGCCACCCTTCTGCCTTAGGTCTTTGTAGGGTCACTCTCTGGATACGTGGATGTTTTGAGTTCCAAATAAATGAGATTATTGTTGAATCTAATTGCTTAAAAAAATATTTATTGAAGTATATTGGAATGTTTTGAAATAAAAAGAGAAGCTTAGGAAGAATATTCATCTTAACAATATTAATTCTTCCAGCTAGAGTGAGATGAAAGGCTGACCATCTATGCAAGTCTTGCTTGCTTGTATATTACACTAAACAGGCGCCGAAGATTGGAAGGGAAGTGTCGACCCTTGATAAATCCACTTTGATCTTGTGATATTACCGAAGGCAGCATTTTCTCCATCCTTCTAGTTATGATTTTGAGAGTATTTTAACATTATTCAGAAGTGAAATTGGTCTGTATGATGCACATTGTAATAAGTCCTTATTTTGTTTAGGAAAGATGGTGTTTAATGTTTGGCGAAAAGTTTGAGGAAGAATTTGATTGTCTCTAGCTTCTGTAAATGTTGTTAATAGGAGGGAAGCTAGCTGAGCGGAGAATTTCTTATAAAATTCTGCAGGGTAGCCCATCAGGGCCTGCTTCTTTCCCACCTTGAAGTGACTTTATAGCATCTAGTAATTCTGATAGTGCCAGAGGTTCATCCAGTTCCTCCACACTAAAAGTATCTATTTGTGGTATCTGTAATGTATCCAGAAATGCATTAGATTGTGTGTTGTCTTCTTTAAACTCGGTAGAATACAAGGATTTATAGTAGTCTCAAAATGTGTGCATTATATTTTTTTGGTCAATGATTTCATCTCCATTCGTGTTGGTGATTACTGGGATTGCACTGCGAATTTCTTGCTTGTGGATTTGTTGAGATAAAAGCTTATTAGCTTTCTCTCCGTGTTCATAGTAATGATGTCTGGATTTATAAATTAGTTGTTCAGTTTCTTTAGTTGTCAAAAGGTTGAGTTCTGAATGCAGAGACTGCCTTTTCCTATGTAGAGCCTCGCTTGGAAACCTGGAATGTTCTTCATCTATTTTAGTAATTTCGCTTTTTAACACTGATACTTTCTTGATTTCTAATTTATTCCTGTGGGAGACGTATGAAAAAATCAGTCCTCTGAAGAAGGCCTTTAGAATTTCCCCAGAGTATTCCTGCAGAAACTTCTGTGGATGTATTTGTCTCTAGGAAGAAACTGAATTGTTTGGAAATAAATTCTGTATAGTTCTCGAATGCGAATAGAAGTGGGTTAAGACGCCATCTGCGAGGTGAATGTGTAGGGCATAGTGACTTTAGCTCCAAGATCAGAGGTGCATGGTCAGAAATAATTTGTAACGATTTTTTCCGCTAAACTTCACTAACTGATGATGATTGCCGGTCAACCTCAAACTGCCTTCATCCCTTTCCCACAGCGCCGAAAGGCGATTTCTAATAATAAAAACGATATTAACTAACCCACACAGAGAAAAAATGCAAAAACAAAAAACTATAATTAATACACTTTTACAACACCCACACTTCCAATATATACAATGAACACAAAGCATAAAATTATAATTCCAAGAACTTTCCCCTCTGTCCTTTCGATTTAGTCGTTTTTCCGTTTTACCATTTCTCCATAGTCCAGATCATTAGACATGCCAAACCCAGAATAAAAAGATTTACGGCTCACACTGCTATCGATTTCTTTCACTGTAACCTCAGCGTATCCGGAATCTTCAAGGTGGCCACCCCAGACTGCAGTAGACTTGTGGTGCTCCCTGAAAACAAATCTTTCTCCTGGACTCAGAATGATCATGTCATTTCCTCCTTCGCCATAAAACTCGGGCTGTCTTTTCTTCCTACTCTTCCTGCCTTTTCATGCCCCTATTTAAATAGTGCGTCTGTTTCCATGGCACTCCTGGAAATCGTAAATGACAGCCTTGTACCTCCAAAAAGGTCCTCTCTATCCAAGCCGCCTATCTTCCATATTTTTAAAATGAAAACGGGATTTGACATAGAGAGAAGAAGAAAGAAAAAAAATATTTTTTTTTAATGTGGCAATGCTACAATTGTACTTGCAAGATTTAATCGTAGGCAAGAAATTATTATCTATAAAGAAATAATCTATTCTTGAGTATCAATGATGTACTGGTGAATAGAAAGAATATGTTCTTGAGTTTGGGTTTAGAAACCTCCAGGGGTCTGATAAGTTGTGGTCAGTTACAAACTGTGTAATTGTCTTTGCAGTGTTAGGACTACTGTCACAGGGGGGAATTACATCTATCCAAGAGTGGATTTAAAACACAATTAAAGTCCCCAGCCATTATAATTTTATGAGTGTTCACATTGGAAATGGATGCAAATACATTTTGTATGAATTCCTTATCATCAATATTAGGTGCATAAAAATTTATCAGAATAATTTTACAGTTAAATAAGTTACCCATGACCATCACATATCTCCCTCCCTTCAGGATCAGATACTACATCTGATGCTACAAATGAGACTGTTCTATGTACGAGGATTTGCACACCTCTAGTTTTCTTTGTAAAGCTAGAATGGAACATTTGGCCAGTCCAGTCCTTTTGCAGAGAGAACTGACCCTTGCTTAGTAAGCGAGTCTCCTTTAAAAATACTATTTTAGCGTTTAAACCTGTTAGGTGAGAGAGTACTTTCTCTTTAATACATGATTCAGCCCTTTAACATTCCAGCTCACAAAGTTAACTGTCCTATCATAGAGACATTGATTCTGAATTTATGTCATTTTAGTCTTAACAGGAAATTAAGGTTAAAGCTGTCTCACTTCAAATTTCTCCAAGAGTTATTGCCATGCAGCCTATTGTTACGTTGGTAGTTATAATTATAAGGATTAAAAGGATAGATTAGATATAGCCTACTCTTTCCCCCTATCCCCCCACCCCCCCATTTTGCCTCCCCATGTGAAGCTGGACCCAAGTTTACAAAGTCTCGGTTCTCTGACATACATAGAGACAGAGCATGTCCAAAGCAAAACAAGCCCCCACGTAGAGGCGTTTTAGGATTAAAAAGTAGAGATAATATATAATATAAAAAAAATATAATCTTCAGCAATCTTAAAATATTAAGATAATAAACCCAGGAAATGGTGTTAGAAAGTGGTCCAGAATAAGAAATAAGTTAATTTCTTCCACACACACACACGTCTATAACTGTAATTAAAACATAAACAGAAAGCGTCCGAGTAATGAGAAGGATGTATAATTATAATACCCATATCATTACAAGTGGATCAGACAGCAGGTTATATATCCTTGCCATGCCATGACAGGATGCAGCTCACTATTGTGTTTCAGAATAGTGTCGGGATCAGCTTTCTTAGTTCCTTTTCTGCTTCCTCCTTGCTGGAGAAGACGTAGTATTAACCTTGAACTTCCACTTTCAGTTTGGCAGGATACAAGGGGCTGTATTTGATATCGGCTTGCAGTAACCACTGTTTAACGTTGTAGAAGGCTTCAGGTTTGGCAGCTGTTGCGGGAGAGAAATCAGGGAAAATACGAATGTGGTTATTTTCATATATAATCTCTTGCTTGTGTCTGAGGATTGCCATCACATCTAGCTTACATAGTAACCTCTCGAAGCAGATAATATAAGACCTAGGTCTAAAGGTATTTGATCCACGTATGTGATTAGCTGCTGCGATCTCGTTATCTAATTTAAAGTCCTCTCCAATTATTTTAGAGAATAGTTCAGCTGTGAAATTCACTGGGTTTGGACTTTCACGATTCTCAGGTATACCTTCCTACCTAATATTATTCCTTCTGTTTCCATCTTCCAGAGCAGCAAATCTGTCTCAGAGTTTTTTGCATTCGGAATTGGCAGCTGTTGCTTTGCCATCAGCGGTGGATGCTAGATTTTCAGCTGTTTCAATTCGAGACATGAATGTCTGCTTAACATCCTCCAGCTGATTGGCAAGTGTGCTCAGTTTAGACGCGTTTTCCTGAATGTGCTCCTCTATTTTATCCAGCAGACCTTTAAAGGCCACCTCAAAGCGAATATATACGCATTTCCCCAACCCCAGAGTCTTTATTATCTTGTCGTAGCTCTAGCAGCTCCCACCGCAGCTTTTCACTTGCCTTCTCACTTTTCTTTATATCATTCTTTATCTCTTGCTTGAGCTCAGCGATCATCACCTTCAGTTCAGACAGATCATTTCTGCTTTTGTGCACCGTTGGTGAAGAAGCAAGTTCTATTACAGCCGATGTTCCTGGCTTGCGTGGAGTAGGTAAAGCGCAGACTGCAAGGCCTTTTCCAATTTCAAATGATCTTGTCCAATCGGCGAGCTATCTTGACCTGTGTCACTCGCACATTTGCTCCCCATTTCACTCTCAACTGGAGATGATGTAGCGGACCGTGTTCCTGAGGAGCCTGGGCTTTTGCCCATCTGTTCCAGGTCAGTCTCTGAAAGGCCATACCTTGAGCTTGAACTTGCCAGTCTGGGCTTGGATGTAGCTTTAGTTTTCTTTTCCATTTCATTCTGAGCCCCTTTCTTGCCACCCCTGTTTATATATGCTTGCATATATTGTAGTAGAACCCTCGGGTTGGATAAATACAGGATCTCAGGATAATAAGGAAATAATATAAAAAAATAACACCCCTGCTAACGGAACTCCGCTCAGCCGTCCATCTCTCGCAACGGACGAGACCGTCTCTCAACAACCCACAGACACCTTTGTGAATCGTGCATGACTAGAATAGTTGTTAGTGGAAAAAATATTGCATAGCTTTTACAGCTTTTTATTTGTTTTTCTCTGGACATTAACCACTTTTGGATTGCGGGTGGCTGCCAGAGAGTCACGGACTGATGCCAGTGGGTCGAGACCCAGTGATTGAGAAACATTGTCTTAGAGTGACTGTAGACCATATTCATTGTTCATGACTGAATTTGGCAACCTTTTATCTAATTTGGCTATAAATTATGATCATGTACTGTCGATGGGGATTTTAGGTACACATTGATTTGGAACTGACACTTTTATCAAACGTTTTTATTATTTGTTAATTTCAGTAGGATTTTGTTAGATTGTTAGAAGGTCCAACTCAATCATAACCACATTTTAGATTTAATTGTAACTCACATGTTTGATTTACCAAAACACCTTACCAATGACAATGACCCAAAGCTTGTATACATTAATCTTGATGGTGCAGCAGTTAATCTTGGAGCTAAAAATAGTGTTGCCAGAAAGCTCAGTGATTGTGTAAGTAACAAAGTTCTTGTTACACACTGTGTGGCACATAAATTGGAGTTAGGTGTATGTGATGCTGTAAAAGACGTAGGCTATCTGAAAAAGTTTGAAGACACCAATAAGCGCATCTGCAAGTTTTATTCTTTTTCACCAAAGAGACAAAGTGAGCTGTAAAATCTTGTGTCAATTTTGAATGAAACCTTGCTTATGCATTCAGAAATAAAAGCCATCAGATGGGTATCATCAAAGTCCAGAGCACTGAAAGCTGTTAGCCAGGATTTACATGTAACTGTTACTCACATGGAACAGATACTTTCCACATCAAACAAAGATGAACTGGGGCAGGCTAAAGCCATCCTACATGACCTCAAACAAGTAAAATTTATTAAGTATCTATATCCGATGATGGATGTACTTTCTGCTATTACAGCCACCTCAACTGTTTTCCAGAGCAAAGACTTGCTGATATTTGAAGTTAAGGAGGCCATTGACACCTTGTACACCTGATTGCATGTCATGACAAAGGAGCCAGGAGAAAACCTTGCAAAGGTTTATAACCCGTTTGACAAGGAGTCTAGTACATTTGATGGATACTTAAAGCTGTCTAGAGGTTTCAGAGATTTTTGTGAAGATGTTCATGATCTCCTAGAAAGCATGGTTCAGTATATATTTACCAGATTCTCTGATAAGCCTCCTGTGTCAGACATGAGGGTGTTTGATTTCAGAATCTGGCCCCACACTCTGTCTGAACTGAGCACTTATGGAAACTGTGAAATCAAGAACTTGTGTCAGCAGTATAGTGATCTGTTAACTGATGAGGAAGTTAAACATGTACCATCTGAATGGCAAGCACTTAAAGTGCAGATATCAATGCAACGGCAGTACCAACCACTTGCTGTCTATACCTCAGTTCTGCAGAGGAAGGAAGTGTCTCTGAAGAATGTTAGTGTGCTGATCTCACTGTTTCTTCTTCCTCAGCTAATTGTGAGAAATTATTCTCCAATATGAATTTAGTAAAGAGTTTTTTAAGAACCCGCCTAACTCAGGAAAACCTTCAAAACCAGATGTGCATTGTTGTTGATGGCAAACCTTTAGAAGAATTTGACCCATTACCAGCTGTGGAATTCTGGCTGTCATCTGGCAACAGGCACATCACTCATAAAAAACATGAAAAGTCATCAGCATCCACTTCTGCAGGACCATCAGTCCAGGAACCATGCAGTTCAGCTCAAGCAGAAATGAACAGCATTCAGCCCATGCTGTCTGAGATGGTAAAGATTCTTGGGGGAGAAGATGTTGCAAGATAAAAGCTGAAGAACATGGCAGAAAATGAATCAGGACAGTGTTCTGTTACTTAACTGTAATATGTGAAACAGAACTAGCGTAGCTATAATGAAGGCATTGTTTATTAGTGAGTTCAAATGATAAGGGAATCTTTTATATAATGTTCTAGAGCAAGGTGGCAAAATACTACTCCTGAAAGAACTTTTTTCAGTTTTAAAAAAGAAGGCAGTTTTGGTATCAATAAAAGAGAACAGAAAAAATAAACTATTCTTCACTTTTGTTATTTGTTTATGGGCAAGTGAATTTAACTGGCGGACAAGTGGATTTTCTAAGTTTACTTGTTCGTGGACAAGTAGAAAAAAATCTGATTTCCACACCCCTGGGTCATAAAGCTTATGGAGCCATTTCTGGACAAAGGGAGAACCATAACAAATGACCAGCTTTTTCGGAGCTCTATCGCTGGTTAATAGACTGCTGCACTGCAACACAACTCTGCTTGGCACCACAAGTAAAATAGGACTTCCAACTGCAGCTAGTACGCAAGAATCTATCCACGCTAGTGTTTAGATCTGGCACTGCCATGCTGACAGTGTAGTGGGGTGGAAGATTGCTGACAGAGGTCTCCAGGACTCTGAACAAATCTGTATCCTAAAATCTACTCTTGCACTAGTAAAATGCACTCAAAATGTCACTTGCATTTACAAAATGCATTTTCCTTGCACACGGACTTTTGGCAGTAATCTAACTCCACAGTGCACACTAGTACATCAGGAGTTGGAGCGAGATAAAAGAGAAAATGACAACAGAAAATGTTAATGGATACTTGAAAAAACAATCAGTGTTACTAAAGAGGACACCCCAATGGACACAGCCCAAGGCTCAAAAGACAACAACATTGTTGAAAAGAAGGGTCAGAGGAATTTAGTAGAGTGGAGATATTTTGGTCTTTTAAAGTCCAACAAGAAGCAGAGTAGCACGCACTGTAAACTGTGTCAAAAGCATGTTCTCACAAAGACCGATAATACCTATGATCTTTTGTACCAACTGAAACAATGCCGTCCTTTAGAGCACACACAACAAGACTTTACGGTCCCAAACCCAAGCAAGTGCTGCATTAATGGGGATTTCTTGTGCCTTTTTTTGATTTGGAGTGGAGGTCTGTGTGGGGTTGATTTTTTTGTAAACCCACGCCCACCCGCTCTCACATAACTATTGGTCTCATTTGTCCTGCTCCCACCCGGAAAAACAAATTGCTTCCATTATGGAAAAAATGTATTTATGATTGATAAGCCTGTTTAATATGATCTTATACAAGGAGGTGGCTGAAAGTTCCCCTCTTTGGCCCAGTTGTCCTTTTCAGTTTTCTTGCAACAATACTGCTTTATCAGTATTTAATACAGATGTCACAATGGGACTTAAATAATTATTTGAGCACAAGCTTGCATGTCTTTTTCACAAAAAGAATAAAAAAGAGCAGTGTAAGTAACATGTCTTGTTAAAGCTTTGTAATAAAGCAACTAAGTACTATTCTATATTGAAATAATAATGTTAATAATTGCTATTCATTGCACAAAAATGTGTAATAGACACAGAAGGTAGTTGTTGTCTAAGTTGTACATAGAAGTTTAAGCTTATAACATATGCTTTCCTATTCGGCATATTACTAGTAGCCTATAAAAAAAAAAAAATACACCCCCACTTTCTCACAGTTCAAGTACACTGTAACCAGGCAAAGCACTGTGAACCTACAGGCATCTCCTCATCTGCTCGCAAGCTCTGAGATGAAAGAGGGTGTTACTAACAGCTGACCAGTGAAGTTCACTGCGCTCTTTGATTTAATGGAATTGCAATAAATCACAATTATTACAAATCTCTTCTTGCTCCTGTGCCTTTGCAATCCTCTTAAATAAAAGATATAGAAAAAGAAGTTTTGGGCTAAGGAATATGGCTACTTTGTACAGCATGTGGATAAGAGTTGGTGCTGAACAGTTTGTTGACAAGTTCCTTCAATAATATCCGATTCTAAATCATTTGTCGTATATCTTTGAACATTTTCAGAAAAAAAGAACACAATTGTATCTTTAATTGATGTGGCCAATCGTCAGATTGCTGAAACACTAAATTCACCACTATATCTTATCTCCAAGGACCGGTCTGAATGACCTCACCAGCTTGCCTTATTGCCCAGTATGTTTAAAATACCTGATTAACTTTTTTATACTAGCCAGAAGCTGTGTAACTTCAGGTTCTTTCTCCATCACAGCTGGTGAATTGTGTTAAGAATTTGGGCACTACAGTTTAATCTGGTGTAGCTACTCAAGGCAGTGATTGCGTTTGCTTCATAGTAACTGTCAATTCCCGAAACTCTTACATTTTTCAAACAGTAAAGCACAAATGTTTTCACCCATTATAATCAGGCTTGTATTAAATTAGGTTGCAATAAGGCACCTTTGACACAATATTGCAGCTCTCATTTATATAATTGATGGTAGCAGATAAGAGGTTATCTCAAAGTTTTCGATACAAATATCAGTTGTGATAGCACTCCCATAATTATTAACAGTATTAATGGTTTCTAGCATGTCACATACAATATCCTTTTTTGTTTATTTTTATTTTTTCAACCACATGCTGTGATACAGTTGATCCAATGGGGCAGTATCTCTTTAAACTTCAGACTTTCCAATTTTGGCTGCCATGTCAACCAGGTACTGCTCAAGTTGAATACTGCCCTCATATGCCACTGTGTCTTAAAGCCCTACAGGTGCCGGTCATAAAATTAGAATATCATGACAAAGTTGATTTAATTCAGTAATTCCATTCAAAAAGTTAAATTTGTATATTAGATTCATTCATTACACACAGACTGATGTATTTCAAATGTTTATTTCTTTTAATTTTGATGATCATAACTGACAACTAATGAAAGTCCCAAATTCAGTATCTCGGAAAATTAGAATATTGTGAAAAGGTTCAATATTAAAGACACCTGGTGCCACACTCTAATCAGCCAATTAACTCAAACATCTGCAAAAGCCTTTAAATGGTCTCTCAGTCTAGTTCTGTAGGCTACACAATCATGGGGAAGACTGCTGACTTGACAGTTGTCCAAAAGATGACCATTGACACCTTGCACAAGGAAGGCAAGACACAAAAGGTCATTGCTAAAGAGGCTGGCTGTTCACAGAGCTCTGTGTCCAAGCACACTAATAGAGAGGCGAAGGGAAGGACAAGATGTGGTAGAAAAAAAAAAGTGTACAAGCAATAAGGTATAACCGCACCCTGGAGAGGATTGTGAAACAAAACACATTCAAAACTGTGGGGGAGATTCATAAAGAGCGGACTGCAGCTGGAGTCAGTGCTTCAAGAACCACCACGCACAGACGTATGCAAGACATGGGTTTCAGCGGTCGCATTCCTTGTGTCAAGCCACTCTTAAACAAGAGACAGCGTCAGAAGTGTCTCGCCTGGGCTAAAGACAAAACTGCTGCTGAGTGGTCCAAAGTTATATTCTCTGATGAAAGTAAATTTTGTATTTCCTTTGGAAATCAAGGTCCCAGCGTCTGGAGGAAGGAGGAGAGGCACAGAATCCACGTTGCTTGGGGTCCAGTGTAAAGTTTCCACAGCCAGTGATAGTTTGGGGTGCCATGTCATCTGCTGGTGTTGGTCCATTGTGTTTTCTGAGGTCCAAGGTCAACGCAGCCGTCTACCAGGAAGTTTTAGAGCACTTCATGCTTCCTGCGGCTGACGAACTTTATGGAGATGCAGAGTTCATTTTCCAACAGGACCTGGCACCTGCACAAAGTGACAAAACTACCAGTACCTGGTTTAAGGACCATGGTATCCCTGTTCTTGATTGGCCAGCAAACTCGCCTGACCTTAACCCCATAGAAAATTTATGGGGTATTGTGAAGAGGAAGATAGGGAGCAACATGGCCTCTCATAACACCTGAGCAGTGCCACAGACTGATCGACTCCATGCCACGCCGCATTGCTGCAGTAATCCAGGCCAAAGGAGCCACAACTAAATATTGAGAGCTGTACATGCTCATACTTTTCATGTTCATACCTTTCAGTTGGCCAACATTTCTAAAAATCCTTTTTTTGCACTGGTCTTAATTGATATTCTCTTTTCCTAGATACTGATTCATTAATTGTCAGTTATAATCATCAAAATTAAAAGAAATAAACATTTGAAATACATCAGTCTGTGTGTAATGAATGAATCTAATATACAAGTTTCACTTTTTGAATGGAATTACTGAAATAAATCAACTTTGTCATGATATTCTAATTTTATGACTGGCACTTGTATATCCTTGCAAACAAAATTTGCACTTTTCTCCAGTGTTTTGCTTTTTAGTGTTAGTTGTTACTTTTAACAGGTTTAGCAAGAATATCAGTTTAGTTTCACCCTTCGCTACTGCATGTCTGGTGCTTTAAACCTCAGGTGCCTGACATGTGTCCACTGTTAGCCACTACTAGCACTGTATGCCATCAATAACAATTGAAAAATGACTGCCAAATGTCAGATTTCTCTTAAATGAGTTTTGCAGTCTTGTACTGTAATTTTTTGTAATGCTGTATGCTGGAGAATGACACAAATATTAATTTTCACAAAGTTTGCTGCCTCAGCTTTTACAGTTATATGAAAAAGTTTGGGAACCTCGCTCAGCCTGCATAATAATTTACTTTCAACAAAGAAAGATAACAGTGGTATGTCTTTCATTTTCTAGGAACATCGGAGTACTGGAGTGTTTTCCAAACAAAGATTTTTAGTGAAGCAGTATTTGGTTGTATGAAATTAAATCTAATGTGAAAAACTAGCTGTGAAAAATGTGGGTACCCTTGTAATTTTGCCAATTTGAATGCATGTAACTGCTCAATACTGATTACTTGCAACACCAAATTGGTTGGATTCACTCGTTAAGCCTTGAAATTCACAGGCAGATGTGTCCAATCAGGAGAAAAGGTATTTAAGGTGGTCAATTGAAAGTTGTGCTTCCCTTTGACTGTCCTGTGAAGAGTGACAGCATGGGATAACAACAACATCATTTATTTATATAGCACATTTTCATACAAACAGTATCTCAAAGTGCTTTACATAATAAAGAATAGAAAAATAAAAGACTCAGTAATAAAACAAAATAAATCAACATTAATTAACATCGAATAAGAGTAAGGTTCAATGGCCGGGGGGACAGAAAAAACAAAAAAAACTCCACAGACGGCTGGAGAAAAAATAAAATCTGTAGGGATTCCAGACCATGAGATCGCCCAGTCCCCTCTGGGCATTCTACCTAACATAAATGAAATAGTCCTCTTTGTAGTTAGGGTTCTCATGGAGTCACTTGATATTGATGGTCATACAGACTTCTGGCTTTTAATCCATCCATCATTGTTGGGATCCTCAAAGCAACTCTCAAAAAATCTCAAAACAAAGATTGTTCAGTATCATGGTTTAGGGGAAGGCTACAAAAAGCTCTCTCAGAGGTTTAAACTGTCAGTTTCAAATGTAAGGAATGTAATCAGGAAATGGAAGGCCACAGGCACAGTTGCTGTTAAACCACTGCTCCACAAAAAGCTGATCTTCAACAGATCAAGAAACTGACAGACTCCATGAATGGAAAGGCTTATGACTGTTATTGGAAAGAAGGGTGGCTATATTGGTCATTGATTGATTTATTTATTGTTTTTGAAATGTCAGAGATGTTTATTTGTAAATTTTGAGGTGTTTGTTTATTATTCTCACTATAACAGATGAAAATAAACAAGTGAGATGGGAAAATGTTCATTTTTCCTTTAGTTGCATAATAAATCTGCACACTAATAGTTGCCTAATAATTGTGGCACATATGTATTCCCTGATGATGTTCACACTCACATTTCCGTTGTGAAACATTCAGGTTTCAGGTTTATTAACATTTTGGATTGACTGATAGCACTGTGTTTGTTCCATATTAAAATTAATCCTCAAAAATACAACTTGCCTAATAATTCTGCACTCCCTGTATATATACACACACACATATATACATATATATATACACACACACACACCTATATACATATATATATACATATATACATACACTCACCTAAAGGATTATTAGGAACACCATACTAATACGATATTTGACCCCCTTTCGCCTTCAGAACTGCCTTAATTCTACGTGGCATTGATTCAACAAGGTGCTGAAAGCATTCTTTAGAAATGTTGGGCCATATTGATAGGATAGCATCTTGCAGTTGATGGAGATTTGTGGGATGCACATCCAGGGCGCGAAGCTCCCGTTCCACCACATCCCAAAGATGCTCTATTGGGTTGAGATCTGGTGACTGTGGGGGCCATTTTAGTACAGTGAACTCATTGTCATGTTCAAGAAACCAATTTGAAATGATTCGAGCTTTGTGACATGGTGCATTATCCTGCTGGAAGTAGCCATCAGAGGATGGGTTCATGGTGGTCATGAAGGGATGGACATAGTCAGAAACAATGCTCAGGTAGCCCGTGGCATTTAAACGATGCCCAATTGGCACTAAGGGGCCTAAAGTGTGCCAAGAAAACATCCCCCACACCATTACACCACCACCACCAGCCTGCACAGTGGTAACAAGGCATGATGGATCCATCTTCTCATTCTGTTTACGCCAAATTCTGACTCTACCATTTGAATGTCTCAACAGAAATCGAGACTCATCAGACCAGGCAACATTTTTCCAGTCTTCAACTGTCCAATTTTGGTGAGCTTGTGCAAATTGTAGCCTCTTTTTTCCTATTTGTAGTGGAGATGAGTGGTACCGGTGGGGTCTTCTGCTGTTGTAGCCCATCCGCCTCAAGGTTGTGCATGTTGTGGCTTCACAAATGCTTTTCTGCATACCTCGGTTGTAACGAGTGGTTATTTCAGTCAAAGTTGCTCTTCTATCAGCTTGAATCAGTTGGCCCATTCTCCTCTGACCTCTGGCATCAACAAGGCATTTTAAGCCCACAGGACTGTCGCATACTGGATGTTTTTCCCTTTTCACACCATTCTTTGTAAACCCTAGAAATGGTTGTGCGTGAAAATCCCAGTAACTGAGCAGATTGTGAAATACTCAGACCAGCCTGTCTGGCACCACCAACCATGCCACGCTCAGAATTGCTTAAATCACCTTTCTGTCCCATTCTGACATTCAGTTTGGAGTTCAGGAGATTGTCTTGACCAGGACCACACCCCTAAATGTATTGAAGCAACTGCCATGTGATTGGTTGATTAGATAATTGCATTAATGAGAAATTGAACAGGTGTTCCTAATAATCCTTTAGGTGAGTGTATATATATATATATATATATATATATATATATATATATATATATATATATATACATATATATATAGAATATATTACATACTAGCAGAATACCAGGCTTAGCAGAGAGTAGTGTGTTAAAGAAGGTACGAAAAGGAAAAATTTTTAAAATAACGTAACATTAGAATTAGAATTAGAACAATCTAGACGAGAACAGGCCATTCAGCCCAACAAAGCTCGCCAGTCCTATCCACTTGCTTCCTCCAAGAAAACATCAAGTCGAGTTTTGAAAGTCCCTAACGTCTTACTGTCTACCACACTACTTGGTAACTTATTCCAAGTGTCTATCGTTCTTTGTGTAAAGACAAACTTCCTAATGTTTGTAGAAATTTACCCTTAACAAGTTTCCAACTGTGTCCCGTGTTCTTGATGAGCTCATTTTAAAATACAAGTCTCGATCCACTGTACTAATTCCCTTCATAATTTTAAACACTTCAATCATGTCACCTCTTAATCTTCTTTTGCTTAAACTGTAAAGGCTCAGCTCTTTTAATCTTTCCTCATAATTCAACCCCTGTAGACCTGGAATCAGCCTAGTCGCTCTTCTCTGGACCTTTTCTAGTGCTGCTATGTCCTTTTTGTAGCCTGGAGACCAAAACTGCACACAGTACTCAAGATGAGGCCTCACCAGTGCATTATAAAGGTTGAGCATAACCTCCTTGGACTTGTACTCCACAGATGCGTGCTATATAACCTAACATTCTGTTAGCCTTCTTAATGGCTTCTGAACACTGTTTGGAAGTTGATAGCTTGGAGTCCACTAGGACTCCTAAATCCTTCTCATAAGGTGTACTCTCGATTTTTTGACCGCCCATTGTGTATTCAAACCTAATATTTTTACTTCCTATGTGTAATACTTTACATTTACTGACATTAAATTTCATCTGCCACAAATCTGCCCAAGCCTGTATGCTATCCAAGTCCTTCTGTAATGATATAACGGATTCCAAATTATCTGCTAATCCACCTATCTTGGTATCATCTGCAAACTTAACCAGCTTGTTACTTATATTCCTATCTAAATCATTTATATATATTAAAAATAGCAGCGGCCCTAGCACTGACCCCTGTGGAACACCACTCTTAACATCGGCCAGTTCTGATGAGGTTCCTCGCACCATCACCCTCTGCTTCCTGTGTCTGAGCCAATTCTGCACCCATCTAAAAACATCACCCTGAATTCCCACTTCTTTTAACTTGATGCCCAACCTCTCATGTGGCACCTTATCAAATGCTTTCTGAAAGTCCAGATAAATAATATCATAAGCTCCACTTTGATAAGTATCCTTTTGTTGCCTCCTCATAGAATTCCAACATGTTAGTAAAACACGACCTCCCCTTCTGAACCCATGCTGAC